>NW_026571353.1:33639006-33647348 GCF_026225935.1 Boleophthalmus pectinirostris | reverse complement strand
GTGTTTGATGGGCCAGAGGAGATTTTAACCTGTCATGAGGTGGTGACAGCACTGCAAATCAGAAGTAGTCCCCCTGCTGATGTGGTGATGGCATAGAGGGGAGAGGGGTCTGTAATCATACTCACTGTGCTCAGATTGGGATGAAGTGAAAGTAGATGATCTCGTCTTCAGATGGTGATGAGGGACAGAGGGGTGAGCTGCTATAGTGATGATGTGATACTTTTTGTGGGGATAGGTGACATGCTGTTAGCTCCAAGTGGTTAGGGGTCGGAGTCAGTTGAGTTGGTTGCAGTGTATTGGTTAAAGGAGACATACTCTGCTAATTCAACTTTTAACTGCGTTCATGTTATAGTGGTCTTGGCCGCGGGAAGCGGGTGTGCTGGGGGTGCTGCAGCATTCCCTAGTGGCAAGAGAGAGATTTTTTTTTTTTATGTATTCAAATATTTAGCATAATTTTATGAATTATATATGAATATTTTGGGAAGTGATTTTGACACATGTAGGCTATTATGTGTATTTAGATTTTAATTTAATTATTTTTAGGCCTAAACATGCAGGTTTACTGAAATTATGCTGTCAATGTCAGTTTTTCCGCTTACTAGCTAACTAGCTAGCTCGCTTCACAGCACTCCCTGTTAAAAATTACTTCCAGCGGCTCTGAGAGTTGTTGCTGAACACTGCTTTACTCAGACTTTTGATTGATCCATGTGTGTTTAAGTAATGTAGTGATGTACGGCATTTGAGACTTGAGGGGTCACAAAATATCTGTTCTCATCTACCCCCTTTCCCCGCTCCTTGTACTTAGTTGCAGTCTTTGAGTCATACACGATGTCCTCGCCTCTAGAGACATGGGGCCTGTAAATGGCCTTGCTAGATGCTGCACTAGCTATCCAAACAGTTAAACGTAGACCCAGAAGAACTTCACAGAGAGCGGCTGGCTTTGGTGAAATTTACTGGTTCTTTGTCCCGTGAAACTACAACAGCAAACACATACAAAAATAGCCATTAATATATGTGCCAAATACATTACAAATTACAAAAAGCACCAACAATTAAAGTAACAGTCAATGAATTTAGGCAGTTAGCATAACGGTTAGCATAGCGAAATTAGCATATGAATCGCGGACTAATTTGCATAATAATTGTGTACCAAAAACGTGCTAACTAGTACATTTCTAACACAAAAGGCAATATTAAAGGTGTACAATCATGTTTCACCATGTAATACTCACAGACGATGCTTGAACAAACACCAAAAAGACTCAACAGAACCAAAGGGCGGCCATTTTGGAGGAGAGAGGCCTGAACAACAACTTCCTGTCTAACATTCTTCTTCTACTATTATTATCACAGAAATAAACTAAAGCGACCACTAGATGATGTAACTTAGCATTCAATAAACATAAAACAGTTAAATACAGTAAACATAACACTCCCCGCCTGGGATATTAACTATCCCACATTAAATAATCAGTCACTAAATTTCTCTGGGGACAAGAGCAAAACCACTTCCGTTACTGGGCGAGAGAAAGTCTTTTTGTTGCCAGCTTGAGAAGTGGTTACTTCGACCTTCCTGACGAGTCCATCTTTGCCTGGAAAGGTCTTGGTGATGATAGACATGGGCCACTCGTTCCTTTTTGCCTGAGAATCTTTGAGCAGAACAATGTCTCCTTCCTTGAGACTTTGCTTCTTATCCTGCCATTTGTGGCGTAGCTGCAGAGTGTGAAGGTACTCGCGTCTCCATTTGGACCAGAAGGTGTCAGCGAGACTTTGAACTCTTTTCCATTGTCCTTTCAGAAGTATCTCTTTTTCAAAGTTGAGTGGGCGATGTGAATCAAGCAAGCTATTGCTCTAATGAGGATGCTGTAGTTGGAGAATCTTTCAAAACGTGTTGGATTTATTATCGGCTTTGTGACATGTGTCAAATTTGTTGTTACGAGTGGACGTATTTCTGTGTCGGCAGTGGGGTCAACAAGGTCGTAGTTGTCTGGAGAAGGTACCTGTGTGGAAGATTTACGGAGAAAGGCTGGTCCTTCTAACCATGTTGTACTGCTCAGTTGTGCTGCTGTCACAGAACGGGACCCGAAGTCAGCTGGGTTGAGTTCAGATGGAACGTACTTCCACTGGTTTGAGCGTGTTGACTGGAGAATGCGTTGGACTCTGTTGTGCACATACACGTAGAATCTTCGTGTCTGATTGTATATGTACCCGAGCACAACTTTGCTGTCAGTGTAAAACTCAATATTGTCAAATGTAATGTCCATCTCTGTAGTTATCAGCTCTGCAACTTCAACTGCGAGCACTGCAGCGCACAACTCTAGTCTTGGGATTGTGAGACCTGCTTGAGGAGTCAGCTTCGTCTTTCCAAACACAAAGCCAACTTCTGTGTTGTCTGATGTGGATACTTTCATGTAAGCGACGGCAGCAATAGCCTTTACTGATGCATCGGCGAATACGTGGAGGCCTCTTTTTTGAGCATTGGTTGTAGAGATGGAAGCGTAGGGACGTGGTATTTGGAAGCTTTGCAAATCTTGAAGAGAGTCCCTCCATTTACACCACTCTGCTTTTGTGTCATCTGGGAGAGGTGAGTCCCAATCTTCTGTTAAACTGGTAAGTTCTCGGAGTATCTGTCTACCCTGGATTGTGATAGGAGCGAGGAACCCGAGGGGGTCGTAAAGACTATTGACTGTAGAGAGGACGCCTCTACGAGTGAAGGGCTTTTCATCGTATTCGACCTTGAATGTAAAAGTGTCTTTGGCAACGTTCCACAACAGCCCTAGACTGCGTTGTACTGGTAGATCTTGAGCGCAGAGGTCTAAGTTTTCAATGTCTTTAGATCTGTCCTCTGGGGGAAAGGCTTCTAGGACTGCAGGCCGATTGGAGGTGACTTTGTGTAGTCTGAGGTTTGAGGAAGCGAGAGCCTTCTGTGCTTGCTTTAGAACATGAACGGCTTCTTGTTCGGTGGGAAATGACTTGAGAGCATCATCAACATAAAAATCTCGCTCAATGAATGTGCGCACATCGCTTCCAAAGTCTGCTTCACCACTAGCTGCTGCTCTCTTTAGGCCATACATGGCGACGGAGGGAGAAGGACTGTTCCCAAAAATGTGCACACACATGCGATACTCAATAACTTCGGAAGACATGTCATTATCTTTGTGCCATAAGAAGCGGAGAAAGTCTCTGTGGCTCTCTTTGACGACGAAGCAGTGAAACATGTGTTCAATGTCAGCTGTTACGGCCACTTGCTCTTTTCTGAACCTCATGAGCACACCAATGAGGCTATTGTTGAGATCAGGTCCGGTGAGTAACACGTCGTTGAGAGAGACTCCTTCATATGGGGCACTTGAGTCAAACACAACTCTGATTTTGTTGGGTTTTCTCGGATGGTAAACCCCGAACAGAGGCAGGTACCAGCACTCCTGATTCTGACTAAGAGATGGTGCAACCTCGGCGTGTCCTTTAGTGAGCATGTTCTCCATAAACTCCAGAAAGTGCACTTTCATTTCAGGCCGTTTTTCCAGAGTGCGTCTGAGTGACATAAGGCGGTCGTAAGCCAACTGTCTGTTGTTGGGCAGCCGTTGTCGCGGAGATCGGAAAGGCAGAGGACCCACCCAGCTATTGTCGCTGTCCTGATAGAACTCAGAGTCCATTATTTGGAGAAACTGCATGTCCTCAACTGATGGTGCAAGTTTGTGATCTTCTGATGTGCGTGCAAAAACTTGTTGACCAATACTGTCCATGTTACATCCTGATACACGAGGGCTTGTGAGGCAGTGACAGTACTCAGGAATCTTTGTAAATGTCTCTTTAACAGTAATCTGACTGTTGCATGGCTGGAGATGACTCGCACGACCATTCTCTAATATGAATGTCTTGTAGCTGCTCACTTGTGGGGGTCTGTGTACTCCGTCAAGGCAGACGTCACCTACGACCACCCATCCCAAGTCAAGTCTCTGAGCGAATGGGGTGTCACCAGGGCCGTTTATCTGCTCTCTGACTTTATGAACCCTCAGCACATCTCTGCCCAGCAGGAGAAGTATGTCAGCGTTGGGGTCCAGTGGTGGGATCATGTTGGCAATCTGGTGCAGATGGGCGTGGTGATGAGCGGCTTCTGGCGTAGGTATTTCTGAGCGGTTGTTTGGAATGTCATTACATTCAAGGAGTGTTGGCAGAGGAAGACTTAGCTTTTCATTCACTGACTCCACCATGAAGCCGCAAGCTCTTCTTCCTGATACTCCTGTAAGCCCAGCACACGTTTTTAATGTGTACGGGTGGTTCGCTCCTTGGATCTGAAACAACTCGAAGAACTGTGAACGTGCAAGCGAGCGGTTACTCTGTTCATCCAAGATTACATACATTCTTTTGGACAGTTCTTTGTGGCCAGCAGGGTACACATTCACAAGCGTGATCTTAGAACATTCCCTTGCACTCACTCCTTCTCCACACACCTCAGTACACCGAGAGGTGACTTCTTGGACGTCCGCTTTGCCACTCTCCCCGCCATGCTGTGGGGGAGGGGGCGATTTAGACTCTTGCGGTGCTGGACCTGGATGGAGAGCAGAAATGTGGTTATTGCTGTCACACTCTGTGCAGTTGATCTCTGCTGTACAGTTCTTAGCGAGATGGTCAGTGGATGAGCAGCAGCGAAAGCAGATGTTATATTTTTTGAGGATCTGTTTTCGCTCCTCCAGAGCTTTCTCTCTGAAGCCTCTACATCGCTTTAAAGGATGGGGTTTGTTGTGAATTGGACACTGTTTGTTAGGATTTACTGCACTTTTAAACCTTTCTGCATCAGTTTTGTCTTGTATTTGAGTTTTGTGGACAGATATGGGCACTCTAGAAAATCTTTCAGTCACATGTTTTCTCTCTGTTGGTTGGTTAGAGCTGTAGAGGTTAAAGCTGGGGTCAGTTCGTGTTTTGGCTTCAGTTCGTATGAAGTTGGCAAACACAGTGAATGGAGGGAAGCTGACACCATGATCACGTTTGTACTTTGAGCCATAATTCATCCACTTCTCTTGTATATTGTAGGGCAACTTGTCAACTATTGGTTGGATTCCTCTGGACGTATCCAAATAAGACAAGGCGGGTAAGTAACCATCTAACTTGGCTGCCTCCAGCTCTAGCATTAAGTCTGCAAGGTCACGGAGTTTGAAGGGATCTCTGGATGTGATTTTGGGAAAGCTTTCTATCTTATGAAAGAGGGCTTGTTCGATAGCCTCTGGAGAGCCGTATTCTTCTTCTAGCCTGTCCCAAGCCATAGCTAAACCAGCTTCAGGACATCTGATGTTAACAGCTTTCATTTGTTTCACTTGTCTGGCTGAGTTTTTACCAAGATAACGTACGAGCAAATCAAGTTCTTCCCCTGCTGATAGGTCCAAGCCTGCTATAGCGGTTTTAAAAGAGGACTTCCACGCCCAGTAGTTCATAGGATGGTCATCAAAGCTGGTAAGGCCTGTAGTTATGAGCTGACTGCGGGCTAGGTATTTGGCCAGGTCATAGGTTGGTTGAGTTGGGACATGGCTGTTGCATGCGTAATTTGCTTTGGGTGAAGTTTGGACAGGGGGTTTGAAACTTGTGGACGGAGGTTCACTGAATTTAGTTCCAGAACCTGCATAGTTTGAGTTGTCTTCTTGTATTGCAATGACAGGTTGAAAGGGGTTTTCTGGGGCAGTGTGATTAGTCTTTGCTGGGATCGGTACCTCTGCTGCGGTGACACTTGCCTGCTCTAGAACATACTGAGCTGTGCGTTTTTCTTTGCTCTCTGCTAGGGATGGCCCATAAGCTACACTGCGTGTTTCATAGCCCATTTCAAGTAATCCAGCTTCCAGTGAATTAGCTTCTGCTATAGCAGCTTCCTTTTCTTGCTCTGCTCTAAGTGCATCTAAAGTGGCTTGCAGGCGTGCTTGTTCAACCTTTATTTCTATTTCTTTCTTTGCATATAAGGCTCTTGTTTGAGCAGCTTCAGCTTTTGCTTTTGCTTTAAGTAGTTCGACGCTAGCTGTAGAGTCTGCCTTTGAGGATTTTTGAGAGTGGACAGACTTAGCATAACTTCTTTGGGCTTGGTTTTCAGACATTTTTAGCTTTGTGTTACTTGTGTTACTTCTTAAGATGGCTGGAGCTCCGTGTGGTGGTTTCTGTAGCTTTGTTGCTTGCCGTGGTGCCGTCTTTTCACTGTAAATGGCCTTGCTAGATGCTGCACTAGCTATCCAAACAGTTAAACGTAGACCCAGAAGAACTTCACAGAGAGCGGCTGGCTTTGGTGAAATTTACTGGTTCTTTGTCCCGTGAAAAGACGATGCTTGAACAAACACCAAAAAGACTCAACAGAACCAAAGGGCGGCCATTTTGGAGGAGAGAGGCCTGAACAACAACTTCCTGTCTAACATTCTTCTTCTACTATTATTATCACAGGAATAAACTAAAGCGACCACTAGATGATGTAACTTAGCATTCAATAAACATAAAACAGTTAAATACAGTAAACATAACAAGTAGTATTTAGTAGTAGTAGTAGTAGAAGCAGTAGTAGTAGTAGTAGTAGTAGTAGTAGTAGTAGTAGTAGTAGTAGTAGTAGTAGTAGTAGTAGTAGTAGCAGTAGTAGTAGTAGTAGTAGTAGTAGTAGTAGTAGTAGTAGTAGTAGTAGTAGAAGCAGTAGTAGTAGTAGTAGTAGTAGTAGTAGTAGTAGTAGCTAGTAGTAGTAGTAGTAGTAGTAGTAGTAGTAGTAGTCGTAGTAGTTTACAAAAAAAAAAAAAAAAAACATTAAAAACCACATGGATCATGACCGAAAGGGTTTAGGATGAAGTAAAAATTACTTAAAATGCCTAAACGTATTAAAAAATGACAGAATTCCAAGTAAAAAAAGCAGCATATAAACAAAAATTTGCATTTACAATTTCACTTACAACTTACTGTATATATAAGAGATAAAATATAAATTAAAACAAACAAAACTGAATGCACAGAAGACAATCTTGAAGAAAACATCATGGAAAAGTAGATTTTTTTCTGCAGATTTGGTGATAAAATGTCGATTATTTTTACTGGCGATTATCACAATTATATAAATCCACCACAAACGATTATTGTGTACCCTTTTTTTATCACGATATTACTGTTTATTGTCCCATCCCTACCTCATGTGTACACAGTCTTGGGGCAGTTTTATCTTGCGGCATGAGATCGCGTCCCATCCATACTAAATGTACAGCTTTTACAATTAACCTTTTGGTGTAGTAATAAAACCTTCATTCTGAGCACACGGCATGTTTCACAGTCTTTCTATCGTCCTGAAAACAGATATTCAGTCACAATAATCAATTAGTTGTGATTAATCAATTCACTTCTTCAAGCACTAGAATCCAGTAATGAAAAAAGGGGCACTGATAAATATAAAAACGCTGGAGATACACTGCTTCTGACCCCATTTGCACAAGTAACATCTTTTCGAGTCTGTCCAGTCAGCTCCTTTAGGGGAACCACATAATTCATTTCCCTTAAGTAGGCCTGGCCCAATAACTATAACTCTGTACGGCGCTTTGCCTATCAGTGGCGTGAATAACATGCGTCTACTGTAAAATTCAATCTAGTTTTATTTAGAATGCATTTCATATATGGAATGTTAAGAAGCACGTGTGTGGTGAATCCGTGTATCATTCGTTCATTCGTTTTTCAATATAAAACTAAAAATAAGAAAACGAAAAAACAACAGTTTTCTTCGTTATTTGTCTCCAAAACCAAAATAAAAAAACGGATAACGATTCGTTTTTTCATTTTTCGATTTTGTGTTTAAATGAAGAATGGAAAAAACGGATAACGGCCGTTTCCCGTTTACGTGACTTCCGTGACTGCGATGCCGAACTTTTGCACCGGGTACGTACTGAACTAGGACTGATCCAGGTCCGAGACCAGATCGAGACCAGAGCGGGACTGAGACCGGGACCAGACCAGGACCAGAGCGGGACTGAGACCGGGACCAGGGCGGACTCCGAGCTTTGACTCCGAGCCTCCACGGGGTCCGAGCCTCAGCTTCGAGCTCCGGCCCTGCCGTGGGCTCTGAGCCTCCGGTCTGGTCCCGGTCTGGTCCTGGTCTTGTCTCGGTCTCGGTCTCAGGCCCGCTCTGGTCCCGGTCTGGTCCTGGTCTGGTCCCGGTCTCAGTCCCGCTCTGGTCAGTCTGCAGTCACGGAAGTCACGTAAACGGGAAACGACCGTTATCCGTTTTTTCCATTCTTCATTTAAACACAAAATCGAAAAACTGAAAAAACGAATCGTTATCCGTTTTTTCATTTTGGTTTTGGAGACAAATAACGAAGAAAACTGTTGTTTTTTTCGTTTTCTTATTT
>NW_026571353.1:32845293-32904259 GCF_026225935.1 Boleophthalmus pectinirostris | reverse complement strand
CACCTCCCCTCTCTCTCTCTCCTCCTCCACCTCCTCCACCTCCTCCCTTCTCTCTCTCTCCCTCTCCTCCTCCACCACCTCCTCCCCTCTTCTCTCTCTCTCTCTCTCTCTCTCCTCCACCTCCTCCTCCTCTCTCTCTCTCTCTCCCTCCTTCTCTCCTCTCCTCCCCTCCTCCTCTCTCTCTCCTCTCCTCCTCCTCCCCTCTCTCTCTCTCTCTCTCTTCCTCTCTCTCTTCCTCCTCCCCCTCTTCTCCTTTTCCTCCTCCTCCTCTCACTTTTGTTGTCTTTCTTTCTTTCTTCTACCATCCTTTTCTCATTTCAGTCTCTTTTCCTCATTCTCTCTCCTCTATTTTCCACCCCCCCTTCCTCTGTCTCTCTCTTCCTCTTCTCTCTTTCCCTCCCTTATCCTCTCCCTTTCTCTCCTTTCTCTTTTTTCCCTCTCACTCTCTCTTAATGTCTGTGCCCCCTCTTTCTCTTCCCCTCTTTATCTCCCTTTTACCTCAGTCTCTCTCTCTCTCTCTCTCTCTACGTCACACTCCTCTTATTCCTCCTCTCTTTCTTCATCCTCTCTCTCCTCCTCCCATCTTCTCACCTCGCTCTCTCTCGTTTCCTCATTCATTCTTTCTCCTCTCTCTGTCTTTATCTCTCTCTCTCTCCTCACTCTTGTTGTCTTTCTCTCTCCTATCATCCTTTTCTTAATTCGCTCTCTTTTCCTCAGTCTCTCTCTTCTCTCTCCCTCGCTCTTCCTTCGTCTCTCTCTTCTTTCCCTCTGACTTTCTCTCCTGTGCCCCCTTATTTCACTTCCTGTTTTTATCTCCCTCTCTCTGTCTCTCTCTCTCACCCCCCTCTCTCCCTCCTCGTCCCTCTGCTCTCTCTCTCTCTCTCCCTCCTCTTCCTCCTCCCTCTCTCCTGCCTCCTTCTGTAAATCTGCCAGTGAAAACCTATTAATTATCTCCTAGAAGGACCTGCTTGCTGGCCGGCCATCACTGCCTGTCACTTTTTATGAGTTTTCTCTCTCTCTTCCCTCTCTCCCTCTCTCTCTCTCTCTCTCTCTCTCTCCCTCTATCTCCTCCTCTCTTCTTTTCTCTTTGCCCCCTCTCCCGCACATGCCCTCTCTTCTCTCTCTCTCCTCCTCTCCTCTCACCCACACACACACTCTCTCTGTCTCCCTCTCCCTCCCTTTTCCTCTCTCTCTTCCTCTCTTTCTACACCCCTCTCTCCCTCCTGCCTCCCCCGTGTCCCTCCTCTCTCTCTCTTTTGCCTCCCGTATGCCTCTCTCACTCTCTCTTTCCTGTCATGTCCCCCCCTCCCTTTCTCTTTCTCTTTCCTGCCACGGGCTTCTCTCTCTCTTTCTCTATTTCGCTCTCTCTTTCTCTCTCTCTTACTCCCATATGCCCCCCCCCCCCCATTCTCTCTCTCTGTTTTTTCTGCATGTCTCTCTCATTCTTTCCTCTCTCTCCTCTCTCTCTCTCTCTCTCTATCTATCGATCTATCTCTTTCTCTCTTTCCTGCCACATGTCTCTCTCTCTCTCTCTCTCTCTCTCTTTCCTGGCACATGTCTCTCTCTCTCTCTCTCTCTCTCTCTTTCCTGCACATGTCTCTCTCTCTCTCTCTCTCTCTCTCTTTCCTGCCACATGTCTCTCTCTCTCTCTCTCTCTCTCTCTTTCCTGGCACATGTCTCTCTCTCTCTCTCTCTCTTTCCTGGCACATGTCTCTCTCTCTTTTTTTCTGCCATGACTCTCAGTGTCTCTCTCTCTCTCTCTCTCTCTCTCTCTCTCTGTCTCTCTCTCTCTTTCCTGCCATGTTTCTCTCTCTCTGTCTCCCTCCCTCTCTCTCCTTCTCTCCCCCTACTGCCTTTCTCTCTCTCTCTCTACCCCTCTCCTCCCAGTCCCTTCTCTTCTCTGTCTCATCTCTCTCTCTCCTCCCTCTCCTCCTTCTTCTCTCCCTCTCTCCTCTTCACCCTCCCCTCCCTCTCCGCCTTTCATGCTGTATTTTGCAGGCATGTGTCTCTCTCTCTCCTCCCTCACTCCTCTCTCTCTCTCTCTTCGTCTTTTGTGCTGTATTTTGCATGTGTCTCTCTCTCCCTCTCCCTCTCTCTCTCGTGCTGTATTTTTCAGATGTATATTTCTTCTCTCTCTCTAAGTCTCTCGTGCTGTATTTTGCAGGCATGTGTCTCTCTCTCCTCCCTCTCTCCTCTTTCTCTCTCTCTTCCCTCTGTCATGCTGTATTTTGCAGTCATGTGTTTCTTCCTCTCTCTCCTCCCTCTCTCTCTCTAAGTCCGTCATGCTGTATTTTGCAGGCGTGTTTCTCTCTCTCTCTCTCTCTCTCTCTCTCTCTCATGCTGTATTTTGCAGGCATGTCTTTCTCTCTCCTCCCTCTCTCCTCTCCCTCTCTCCTCTCTCTCTCTTCGTCTTTTGTGCTGTATTTTGCAGGCTTGTGTCTGTCTCTCCTCCCTCTCTCTCTCTCTCTCTCTCTCTCTCTTTCGTGCTGTATTTTGCAGGCATGTGTTTCTTCTCTCTCCCTCTCTCTCTCTCTCTCTCTCTCTCTCCCTCTCTCTCTCGTGCTGTCTTTTCACACGTCTCTTCTTCTCTCTCTCTCTCTCTCTCTCTCTCTAAGTCACTCATGCTGTATTTTGCAGGCGTGTGTTTCTCTCTCTCTCTCCATTTCTCGTGCTGTATTTTGCAGGCGTGTGTTTCTCTCTCTCTCTCCATTTCTCGTGCTGTATTTTGCAGGCGTGTGTTTCTCTCTCTCTCTCCATTTCTCATGCTGTATTTTGCAGGCGTGTGTTTCTCTCTCTCTCCATTTCTCGTGCTGTATTTTGCAGGCGTGTGTTTCTCTCTCTCTCCATTTCTCGTGCTGTATTTTGCAGGCGTGTGTTTTCTCTCTCTCTCCATTTCTCGTGCTGTATTTTGCAGGCGTGTGTTTCTTCTCCTCCTGCTCCTCCTCTTCTTCTTCCTCCTTCGTGTGAACAGTGGAGTCCCTCCGTTGGGCTTTGTCATGTCGACATCAGCACGACTCATTTGAACTTCAGGTTTTAATCTCGCCCTGGGAGCCATGAAATAACAACAATAGATCATAGATTTTCAGAGACTCCGATACGATTACGTCACTCTCCCGCACGGGCCCGAGTGACAGGACGGGGACTGGGATGCTCTGTCGGAAAGAAAAGCATTCTGAGTACAGCTGACAGACAATAACACACGACAAATTTCACTCATTCTTTTTGGACTGCAGGCCTCTCTCTCTCTCTCTACACTCCCTCTCCATTTTCTCCTCGTTTCCTCTCTCCTCATCTCTTTCTCAAACTTGCTCGTTACTCTCTCTTCCTCGTCTCTGCCCTCCTTTCTCTCACTTTTCCACCTGATCTCTCTATTCCTACTTTCTCTCTCTCTAGACCACATGTGTCAAACATAAGGCCCGGGGGCCAGATCCGGCCCTCCAAGACCTTTAATGTGGCCCTTGGCTGATATTTTCTACTAAAATATTTTTATTATATTTTCTATTAAAATATTGGTAATTTTCTGCGGTGCTGAGCATAGCAGCGTCTCCAGCGTCTCTGTACGTGGCCCCTCCCACCAGAGCAGCACAAATGAAGACTTGTCTCTTTCCAAACTCTCTTAAAGGACGATTGTTTTGACTGTTGACCGTGACACCCTCATCAGAAAAATGTCCAACATGAGAAAAGTGGAGCCGAGTGCAGGATTTTCCCAGAAAAATTGACTTATTCCTGTTTGCAGACAAGTTATTGTTAAAACATTGTGTTGAAATTGTATTTTTCTTAAAGTTTCAGGTTGTTCATAATATTATAATAAGAAAGAGTTCATCAGTTAAAAAAGATTTCTGTGATTTGCATTTCTCTGCACAAATATTTGAACTTATTTTTGGGGTTTATATGACATGAGTTTTCTGATCCGGCCCCTTTGGGATCAAAGTAGGTTGGATACGGCCCCCGGACCAAAATGAGTTTGACACCCCTGATCTAGACTATAAACTTTTTTTTTTTGTATTCATGTCACAGTATAATATGGGAACCAAGTGTCAATTAGGGGTGTGCAGAAATATCAACATATCAATATATCGTATCGTTTAATGTGATGATACAGTGTCGATATCGTGGGCTGCTGTATCGATATATCACCAAGAGTATTTTTTGGTATATTTTACTAAATTATTTTATTACAGAGCTACAATTTTGTTGTTTGTTCAGAGGAAGGAAACTCGTTTATGCGACACATTTGACATTTTCACTGTTTTGACGATTAAATGATTTGTGTTTCATATGAACTTTGCACAAGAAGTGGTTTAACAAAGACTTTTAGAATCGAAAGCTCACTGTATCGAAATGTATATATCGTATCGTGGCTTATAATTCGAGGTATGTATCATATCATGGCCTATTTATCGAGATATATGTCGTATCGTGGCCTATGTATCGAGACATGTATCATATCAAGGCTTATGTATTGAGATATGTATCGTATCGTGGCCTATGTATCGAGGTGTGTATCGTATCGGCAACTTCTTAATGATACCCACCCCTAGTCAAATGCCAGAGGACCAGTGTTCTTGGTCCTGTTTAGGAGTTTGAGTTTCATCAAAAAGGTGAGAGTGAAACTGAAAAACCTTTGATTAATGCTTGTGACGGTAATTTTATGTTTGAGAGACGTGTTTAACAGCACAGATCAGCTCGCCTGTTGTAGTTCCAACCAGGGTCCTGCACGGGTCCATTTTTGGAGACCCGCTCCCGCCCACACCTGCGCAGTTCAGCACAGCACCTGCCCATTAACCCGTAATTTTATGAACGTTAAACCTGCACCCGCCCAGACCCGTTAACATTCCACCTGTTACCACCTGTAATCAAACACAAAAATGAAAAGCGTTGTAACTGAAGCATCCATCAGAATACGAATTGAAAGGTTAGAACTTCAAGAATTACAATCATGAAATTGAATGAAACGGTTTCGCTTTCTTCAGTACAAACACAAATTCACAGACGTGACTCGACGGTCATCACTTCACAGATATTTTTTACTGAGCAGAAGAAACACTGATCAAGATTCTTTCGCGGCGCACACACCACGGACTAACCCAGGACTAACCCAGGACTAACCCAGGACTAACCCAGGACTAACCCAGGACTAACCTAGGACTGATTCCAGGACTGAACCAAGAAGAATAAACCAAGACTGAATTAGGACTAAACAGAAGTCCAAAAGGAACAAAAGGACTGAACAGAACCAGAACTGAACCATGACTCACTGTCAGGATTGGCTCAGAGGTGCGCCCACGTAGACTGTCGGGGTAACCAACCGCAGGCGAAAGGACCGGCTCAGAGCTCCGCGCCCCACGGAGGTAAGCGGAGCCAATCGCACTTTGTGGACAGGCCGGGTTCTCTCTCTCTTAAGGATTAGCCCTGGTTTAGACCTGGTTTAGACCTGGTTTAACCTGGTTTCCTGGTTTAGACTTGGTTTAACCTGGTTAGACCTGGTTTAGACCTGGTTTAGACCTGGTGGTTAGACCTGGTTTGGTTTAGAGTTTAGACTGGTTTAGACCTGGTTTAGACCTGGTTTAGACTTGGTTTAGACCTGGTTTTTGGGTTTAGACTGGTTTAGACCTTGGTTTAGACCTGGTTTAGACCTGGTTTGGTTTAGACCTGGTTTAGACCTGGTTTAGACCTTGGTTTAGACCTTGGTTTAGACCTGGTTAGACTGGTTTAGACCTGGTTTAGACCTGGTTTAGACTTGGTTTTAGACCTTGGTTTAGACCTGGTTTAGACTGGTTTAGACTTGGTTTAGACTTGGTTTGGTTTAGACTTGGTTTAGATCCTGGTTTAGAGACCTGGTTTAGACCTGGTTTTAGACCTGGTTTAGACTTGGTTTAGACCTGGTTTAGACCTGGTTTAGACCTGGTTTAGACTGTCTGGTTTTTGGTTTAGACTTGGTTTAGACCCTTGGTTTAGACCTGGTTTAGACTTGGTTTAGACCTGGTTTAGACCTAGATTACCTGGTTTAGACCTGGTTTAGTCTGGTTTAGACCTGGTTTAGACCTGGTTTAGTAGACCTGGTTTAGACCTGGGTTTAGATTGGTTTAGACTTGGTTTAGACCTGGTTTAGACTTGGTTTTAGACTTGGTTTAGACTTGGTTTAGTTTGGACCTGGTTTAGACTTGGTTTAGACCTGGTTTAGACCTGGTTTAGACCTGGATTAGTCCTGGTTTAGACCTGGTTTAGACCTGGTTTAGTCCTGGTTTAGTCCTGTCTCACCTGTGTGTATTTACTACCCGCCCACATACTCGCCCGTAAAATGCCAGAATGTTAAAACCCGCCCGTTTCAGCAGCTATTTGCCCGTACCTGACCCGGTGCAGGACTCTGGTTCCAACTTCGTCAACTCCTTCTGACCAGATTGTGTTAAAATGACACTCAGATTATCGTCTTAAGTAGAAGTAGAGTAAGAGTAGAGCTTCTAGCATCGTTGACGACATCAGCTGCAAAGTAAAACGCTTTACAATTAGATACACGACAGTACAGCCGACATATTTTGACCCCAAGAGCTGCTTTTACAATCTATCTACTGGGCAAGACAGATTTTGCTCAAATACATGGAAAAATAGGTCCTTTAAAACATTATCAATCAAGTGCAGCACCTTTAAATACTTTATAACTTCCATTATCTCTTTTGTTAGACCTAAGAGACATTACACAGCTCCTCGGTCTTCATTTGCCTTCGCCATCAGTCAGGGAAATCAGGAGTTGTCAGTTCTTTGGGTTCCAGTGTGTTTTGAGAGCGAGGAGCAGGGCTGTGTCTCGTCTCTGGCACAGGTAAATCTGCGCTGAAAACCGTGAGTTATCTCCTCTGGACCTTCCACTGCGCTGTCCGGACCCAGCACCTGTCACCTTTTATAAATCTCTCTGCGCTCTTGTACTCTGCGGACGCTTCCTGCTCCAAATGCGTCAGGAGAAAATGTCGTGGTCCAGTTTTAAGACCTTCGAAGATAGTCATGGTCCATTTGTCAAGACTTGTCGGTGTGTGGCGTAGACATTTCAGCCGACTCTAAATATTGCTGCTGAGTCTGGAAGGTTCCACAGTGTGTCCACGGAGTCAAACAGGTGACGCAACCAGAACACGGGAGATCGTCCGGCTCCACTGACTCCAGTTCACTTTCTATTGAAAAAACGTCTCCCCTTTATCTGTAAGAGCTGCTGTCAGACTCGTCATTTTGGTCTTAAAATGTTGGTTTTAAAACTCTCTACGTGATTCTGGGGTTTTTTATTTCACTATTTTGTTCTTAAATCAATATATGCACATTAATAATAGACCAATTAGATGTCTTCTTTTCCCCGACGTCACTCCTGTTACATACATACATACAAACATACAGATACTTGAAGATGTTGCTGGGTTTCAGACATGGATATATAATAAAAACTGTATAAGGACCCCCCCTCTGTGCCTGGTTGAGAGCGACTAGTGGCCGCTCCAGGTACTGCAGCTCCCAGAAGCCTGAGCTCAGGAATAAATTCTCCCATAGAAGCACAATGCATTTTTTGAGAATTCAAACTGCCTGTGTTGGGATGACAGAGCATTGACAACTTTCACGAAGGTCTTCTATTTTCACAAAGCTTTTCTATTTTCACAACATAAACTTTAAATTTTTAAATCCTCAAAGCGTCTTAAAGTTAGCTTTGTCAGACTTAGTCTAGCCCCTCTCTGAGCCCGCGCTAACTCCGCTCTAGCAGCTCTCGCTCTGATTGGTCCACGCCATGCACTTTACAGACGTCACACAGGTGGGAGGAGCTTGCCTGTATTGAGGAATAAAATGCAAAAGAAAATATTTTTTTAGTCCCATGTGCCAATGTAGGCTGACTCATCAGCCGGTTTCACTTTGTGGAAACCGTCAGACCTCGCAGCATTAGGCTTTGTTCGCTCAGCAGTAGGCAGGTACTTTTTAAAATTTTTAACCATTTGCTGGTATTTGGTCGTGATGTATGTAATGTGCAAAATCCCGTAGGAAGAAGGGCAATAACGTTTGACGTCATGGCTTCACAGCTCTTTGCTGATTGGTCGGTGTGTGACTACAACGAAGACTTCCAGGGTTCTTGCAAACCGTCTAGTGTATTCTGATTCCAGACCTAGTCACTGGAGAGAAATGAAATTGAGCAGAGGCACTAGTTGGAGCCAGTCTGGACAGCGCCAATGAGCACAGGCCACTGAAAACAACACAACACCATCTTCCAGATCTGATTATAGTTCTATGGTTTCTATGGTATTCATATGAATATTGTTAAAATGCAGATTTTTTGGATTTTTGAAAATGCAGATTGCAATATGAGGAGGTCTTGAGTCTAAAACTAGAAATTATCTGACTCAGCATTTGTGAATTTACGCTTTATTTAAGTACAGTGTGATTAATTGGGAAAACTCGTGACCCCATCTGAGAGACATCACATTTTAGAGTCTGAAAAACATCAACAGTATCGAAATTGGTGTTGGAACTGAAAAAGCACTGAAGGAAATGTATGTTTGCTAATGAATATGTCGATAGAAACCAGGACCTTTGATTCTCGCTGTATCCTTCATTGTATAAAAGCGATGCAACCTTTCCAAAACCCTCTCTCTCCCTCTCACTCTCGTTTCTTTAGTTGGCCGAAGAAGTTTGTACTTTTTCGGGTTTTGTCGTCTAAGCATTTTGTAGCTCTTCTAATGTATTTCCTTTTTCATTTGTTGTGCCGAATGTGGCCGTGACGGATGCGTTTGGGTTTGCTTTGTATGCAGGAGAGCGCCAGAGCTGCCCTGAAGATAAAAGACTGCCAAATGAGCGACCGAACCACGCAGACCGAACACGCGGGGCCAGAGGTGAGTCCGCACGGAAAAAAATAGACCCTCTCTCCACTGTTCAAAGCCTCTATAGCCCCCGACTGTTTATGAAAATGTGTTATGGAAGCACTTTGAGAGTATATATGTGCACAAAGCCAACACGGAGCTGTGGAAAACTGAACGGGACCATGCATCTCTCAGCAACACTGCACAAAAGAATATTCAGTTTTGTCTAAAAGGATTGATCATATTAAATTGGATTTGTGTAGTTTCAGTAGGTCACATGTTTTTATTTTATTGTGTGGAGTATTTAAGTTCATATGGCAGGTTAGACAAATAAGACTACAAATTTTGGCTAGTTTTTGTCTCAGAACCCGGCTCTACTTTATGTATTTTTTAACCTTTTTCGTTAAACGTCACTGGTACTATGCCACCAAACCAATCATAATTTGAAAAACATGAAAAGCGCTTTTACTTTTACTAGTTTTATGACCTTCCTTTACAAATGCTTTTATCTAGAAATAAGGAATCGTGTTTTTAAAATTAGAAATATATCTTTACTTGTCAATTCCTCATAACTTAAGAATCATATCCTGAATTCAAGTCATTTTAAAGCTGCACTATGTAACTTTCCAAACCTGCTTGTCTCTGCGGTGATGTCATTGCTTTACTTAGACTGGTATTAAATTTCTATGGAGACAAGCAATGTGTGACAGAAGACCAAGTTACAGGTCAGATCTGCGGAGAGGTGACCCTGCTCATGGTAAGAAATCATTTTTTTTTTAAGTACTTTTGAGCAGTAAAAACACCCAACTGAATAAATGATGAGATAATGACAGTGAAGCTTAATGCCGTACTGTGGAACATTTGAGGCAACGCAATAACATCTCCATGGAGACAAGCAGCGGACCATCCAGTATAAAAGTATAAAAAAGTAATGTAGAAAAGTATAAAACTTATTAAAAAAACATAACATAACATAATGTAAAAACGTAAAAGTATAAGTAACATGAAAGTAAGTAATGTCAAAAGTATAAAACGTAACATAACGTAAAAAGTATAAAACGTAACGTAAAAAAGTATAAAACGTCACACAACACATAAAGTATAAAATGTAACCTAAGTACAACAAAAGTATAAGTAATGTAAAAGTATAAGTAACATAAAAGTTAAAGTAACGTAATAGTATAAATAACGTAATAGTATAAGTAACGTGAAAGTATAAGAAATGTGAAAGTATAAGTAACGTAAATGTACAAGTAATGTAAATGTATAAGTAACGTTAAAGTATAAGTAATCGCAAAAGTATAAGCAACATAAAAGTTTAAGTAATGTCAAAGTATAAGTAACATGAAAGTATAAGTAACGTAATAGTATAAGTAACGTGAAAGTATAAGTAACGTGAAAGTATAAGTAACATAAAACTATAAGTAACGTAAAAGTATAAGAAATGTGAAAGTATAAGTAACGTAAATGTACAAGTAATGTAAATGTATAAGCAACATAAAAGTTTAAGTAACACAATAGTATAAGTAACGTTACAGTATAGGTAACGTAAAAGTATGAGTAACATAAATCTATAAGTAAAGTGAAAGTTACGTAAATGTGTAAGTAACGTAAAAGTATAAGTAACGTCAAAGTGCAAGTAACATAAAAGTTTAAGTAACGCAAAAGTATAAGTAACGTGAAAATATAAGTAACATGAAAGTATAAGTAACGTAAAAGTATAAGTAACGTAAAAGCATAAGTAACGTAAAAATATAAGTGTAAGTAACGCAAAAGTATAAGTAATGTAAAAATATAAGTAATGTAAAAATATAAGTGTAAGTAACGCAAAAGTATAAGTAATGTAAAAATATAAGTAACGTAAAAATATAAGTATAAGTAACGCAAAAGTATAAGTAACGTGAAAGTATAAGTAACCTAAACGTATAACTACCATAAAAGTATAAAACAGCGTAACATATAAAAGTATAAAATGTAATGTATAAAAGTTACGTAGTGCACTTTAATGTATGGAAGTTATTTTAAACGTACACTGTGTTACCTTTTTTTTTTAATAAAGTCTGCCACTTGCTTGCTCGTTTCCATGGGGATATTATTGCTTTGCGTAGAATGTCTCACGGTGCGGCATTAAACTTACCACCTCCACGGAGACGAGCAGAAAAGTTCCACAGTGCCCCTTTAACCGTAGATATTCTTATTTTCGCACCGTTTCTTCCATTTCCCTCCCTTTCTTCTCTGTCTGAACAAAATCATGCGTGATCCGTCTTCGTCCTCTTAAAGCTGTTTTCGCCGCGCAGACTTTTCACTTTATAAACCGGCGCTCGCTCTTGTGTTGCGTTGAGCGCGGCGGAGTTTGTGAGTTTGTGTTTGCGCTGTCTCCCGCCCCCTGCTGACAGTTTGGGAGCGCAGCAGTCTTAATGGATGACTGTCTAAAAATGGGACCTGTAGCGGAAATGGGAACATGCTGCGGGCTATCCTTCTTCATTTGTCTTTCGCAATATGTTTTCAGCTTTGTCACTGTTTGCGCACATTTACAAGATAAACATTGTCGCAGGAGTTGTTTTGTTGGAAAAATCTCGCGTCGAGTATTATTTGGCATCAGGTCTAATTGTCTAAAATTGTGCTCAAGTAAAAGTAAAAAAAAATACTGGGCTAAAACTGCTCCTCAAGTGTTAGTATTTTTAACATTAAAGGGTCTACATGTGATTTCAATGTATTTAAGCAAAATGTCTATAGGTCAGCGTTGGGAAGGTGACTTTTAAAATGTATTCCCCTACAGATTACAGATTACATACCCCAAAATGTAGTTTTTAACGTAATCCATTAAATTAATTAAAGTGAGTAATGTAATCTGAATACTTTGGATTACTTGAAATTGTTATGCTTTTTAAAACAACATGAATGTAACAACCACATCCTGAAAATTAATGTTTGTTCTCTTCAAATTGTCTGTTGAGCCCAAGTCTCCATGAACAGACAACTGTTTACTGTAGAGGAACAAAGACCAGGAAATCTTAACATGAGATATTTTGTTTTCTCTGCTAAAAGAAAATAAAAGGCCCAGTCTTTACTTAAGCATATAAAAAATATTATTGATAGAGAAATGATTTCTGTATGAAATCACTGCTGCCTTAAATTATGTCCACCTACTGTTAGTGTCATATTGTTTAGACCTGGTTTAGTCCTGGTTTAGTCCTGCTTTAGTCCTTGTTTAGTCCTGGTTTAGACCTGGTTTAGTCCTGGTTTAGTCCTGGTTTAGACCTGGTTTAGTCCTGTTTTAGTCCTGGTTTAGACCTGGTTTAGTCCTGTTTAGTCCTGTTTTAGTCCTGGTTTTAATTACCTGGTTTAGACCTTGGTTTAGTCCTGTTTTAGTCCTGGTTTAGTCCTGGTTTAGACCTGGTTTAGTCCTGGTTTTAGTTCCTGGTTTAGTCCTGGTTTAGACCTGGTTTAGTCCTGGTTTAGTCCTGGTTTAGACCTGGTTTAGTCCTGTTTTAGTCCTGGTTTAGACCTGGTTTAGTCCTGGTTTAGTCCATGTTTAGTCCTGGTTTTAGACCTGGTTTAGTCTTGGTTTAGTCCTGTTTTAGTCCTGGTTTAGTCCTGGTTTAGACCTGGTTTAGTCCTGGTTTAGTTCTGGTTTAGTCCTGGTTTAGCCCAAAATGTGAAAACAGGAAAATCCCGCCGTGTAATCCATTTATTTCAACAAAGTAACTGTAATCCAATTACCACTCACTGAAACAGTAACTGTAACTGAATACAGTTACTCATAATTTGTATTCTGATTACGTAATCCCGGTACATGTAATCTGTTACTTCCCAACACTGGTAGTAGTACAGATATTTATGTTGTAAAAGCGGCTCTTGAGGTCAAAATAAGTCGGCTGTGTGCTCTGACCTACAAAGGCAAACCATTTTAAAGACCTGAACTCTCTAAAATGACTTCAAAGTAGTGACGGGCAAATGAGTCGGAGCTCTGGAGCACGTCTCGTTCTTTCTGGAACAAATTGCTCTGAAGCGCTGCCTCGGAGCTCGTCTCACAGCAGCCGCTCACGTGACCGAAGTGTGGAAGTGTCGGTCCCTCCCCCCGCTGCTTCGCTCTGCGTGTCAATCACTTCAGTGTATCGAAGCGTTTCATTGGCTCAGCGAATGTTCCGCTCTGTGATTGGTTCAGAGTGCTTCAGAGTGTTCAGCGCACTTCTGTGGTTTGACAAGCGCTAAACTGCTACAGTATAAAAGATGCACCGATATTTCTTAAAAATGTTGGGTAGTGAGGAGTAGTGATGGGCAAATGAAGCTTCATGACGCACTGAAGCCTTTCATCCAATTGGTTCAGTCTAGCACAAAGCTTCTTGAAGCTTCAGTTGCTCTAGCAGGACGTCTACTGGACACAAAAACATTAGTTGACATGAATTTGAAGTGTGTGACATTTTGCAGAAAGCCTGTGAATAAAACTGTCAGCAAAATAAAGAAGTAAGCAAAACATGTATATTGTATTGATGGCGGTGTACTGTGTATATACTGACAGTATGGAAAATGATTATTTGAAAATCATGAAAATGGAAATCGCAGCAAAATCCGAACCACTTCCTGAATCAGTCACGTGGTACAGCCGGGCAGCGAGGCTTCGGACGTCATCATGTTCAGCTCCTCCCCTAAATGAAGCGAGCCTCGATACAGGCATTGTGAAAACGCCCCCTCCCTCCTCGACACACGCCTCGAACCCTCGATACAGAACGTCACATCAATAGTGAGGAGTATTGTGACGTTAGTGGTGATTTTGGCGACTTTTGGCATTTGTTTCATTTTCGATGGCATCTACAAGTGGAAAAAAGTGATCCATGGTTTGGCATCACTTTGATCTAATTCCACCTCACAGGGTCACACCTATTTTCTTATTTACAGCTGCTATTTATGTTGCTCTTTACATATTATTTTAAATCATCATCATTATTATTATTGTTGTTGTTGGTACGGTGTCGCTCTGCACACAAGTTTTGTCTTACACTAACAATACTTCATCGACGCTGAGACACCTGCGTGCCAATGGTTAAATTTGTCCACTAGAGGTCAGTGTTTCTCCGAGGCCTCAGACACGTCGAACCATTTGAGACAATATTGCGACTGAGGTGTCGATGCTTCACGAGGCTCCGTTCGCCCTTCACTATTTCAAAGTTTATAAAGATGCAAAAAACCCAAGGCGCTCACTGGTTAAAATAAAATGCCTTTATTAGTTTACGGGTTTTTAGTTTGGGTTTTTTGCATCTTTGTACTGACTTCCCTTCCCAAAGAGCACCTCTGACTTGGATCTACTGTGTATTATCCTCTGGAGGTCCAGGAAGCGCTTCTTCTGAAACATTTTTTATACTTCAAAGTTTATGTTTTGTCCAGACAAACGTATATAACAAGTTGGGCTCCCAAAATTTGACAACTAGTCTCTCTAATGAAGTGCCAAAAATATTGAGCTCAAACTTGATTTTTGACCCTTATTTGTCAGTTCCTGTGCTCTGCTTTTGTATCATGAGCCAAAAAATAAGGAGTCGTGCAAAGGCTAAATGCAGAAAGTGACATTATCATTATTATTCTCTGCTTGATTTACACCAGACTTTATAAGAAAAACACCTCACCAAGGTCGAGTCGTCATGGGGTTTGTTTGAGAAGAAATAGAACAGCGGTTTTCACAAATAGTCGAGGCACCACTGGGGAGGCCACAGTGGTCCACATCTGTCCACATCTGTTCAGTATTGATTTGTATCAGCTGTAAAATGATGTCGCCATTCTGACAACCTACTCATAGTTTGGAATGTTTTTGTTGTTGTTGTTGTTGTTTATTTTTCCTTGTATACGCCGCATGGACCACGTCTTCTCGCGTAGACTGCGTGGGTTCTGCCTCCTCTCGTGCTCTAAACCAGGACTAAACCAGGACTAAACCAGGACTAAACCAGGACTAAACCAGGACTAAACCAGGACGAAACCAAAACTAAAACCAGAACTAAATCCAAGACTAAACTAGGACTAAACCCGAACAAAACCAAATCAGAACTAAAATCAGGACTAAAATCAGGACTAAAATCAGGACTAAAACCAGGACTAAAACCAGGACTAAAACCAGGACTAAACCAGGACTAAACCAGGACTAAACCAGGACTAACCCAGGACTAAAACCAGGAGTAAACCAGGACTAAACCAGGACTAAACCAGGACTAAAACCACAACTAAAACCAGGACTTAACCAGGACTTAACCAGGACTAAAACCAGGACTAAAACCAGGACTAACCCAGGACTAAAACCAGAACTAAACCAGGACTAAAACCAGGACTAACCCAGGACTAACCCAGGACTAAAACCAGAACTCAGGACTTAACCAGGACTTAACCAGGACTAAAACCAGGACTAAAACCAGAACTAAAACCAGGACTAAAACCAGGACTAAACCAGGACTTAACCAGGACTAACAGGACTAAAACCAGGAAACCAGAATAACCCAGGACTAAAACCAGAACTAAAACCAGGACTAACCAGGACTAAAACCAGGACTAAACCAGACTAACAGACTAAAACCACTAAACCAGGACTAAAACCAGGACTAAACCAGGACTAACCAACCAGGACTAACCAGGACTAAAACCAACAAAACCAGGACTAACCAGGACTAAACCAGGACTAAAACCAGACTAAACCAGGACTAAAACCAGAACTAAAAAACTAAACCAGGACTAAACCAGGACTAAAAAGGACTAAACCAGGACTTAAAACCAGGACTAAAACAAACCAGGACTAAACCAGGACTTAACCAGGACTAAAACCAACTAAACCAGGACTAAACCAGGACTTAACCAGGACTAAAACCAGACTAAAACCAGACTAACCAGGACTAAAAACCAGAACTAAAACCAGGACTAAACCAGGACTAACCCAGGACTAACCCAGGACTAAAACCAGAACTAAAACCAGGACTTAACCAGGACTAACCAGGACTAAAACCAGGACTAAAACCAGGAACTAAACCAGACTAAACCAGACTTAACCAGACTAACCCAGGACTAAAACCAGGACTAACCCAGGAATAACCAGGACTAAAACCAGAACTAAAACCAGGACTTAACCAGGACTAAAACCAGGACTAAAACCAGGACTAACCCAGGACTAAAACCAGAACTAAACCAGGACTAAAACCAGGACTAAAACCAGGACTAAACCAGGACTTAACCAGGACTAACCCAGGACTAAAACCAGGACTAACCCAGGACTAAACCAGGACTAAAACCAGAGCTAAACCAGGACTAAAACCAGAACTAAAACCAGGACTAAACCAGGACTAAAACCAGAACTAAAACCAGGACTAAAACCAGGACTAAACCAGGACTAAACCAGGACTAAAACCAGGACTAAACCAGGACTAACCAGGACTAACCCAGGACTAAAACCAGGACTAAAACCAGAAGTAAACCAGGACTAAACCAGGACTTAACCAGGACTAAAACCAGGACTAAACCAGGACTTAACCAGGACTAAACCAGGACTAAAACCAGGACTAAAACCAGAAGTAAACCAGGACTAAACCAGGACTTAACCAGGACTCACCCAGGACTAAAACCAGAACTAAAACCAGGACTAAACCAGGACTAAACCAGGACTAAACCAGGACTAACCAGGACTTAACCAGGACTAAAACCAGAACTAAACCAGGACTAAACCAGGACTTAACCAGGACTAAAACCAGGACTAAACCAGGACTTAACCAGGACTAACCCAGGACTAAAACCAGAAGTAAACCAGGACTAAACCAGGACTTAACCAGCACTCACCCACGACTAAAACCAGGACTAAATCCAGGACTTAACCAGGACTAACCCAGGACTAAAACCAGGACTAAACCAAGACTAAAACCAGGTCTAAACCAGGACTAAAACCAGAACTAAAACCAGAACTAAACCAGGACTAAACCAGGACTTAACCAGGACTCACCCAGGACTAAAACCAGAACTAAAACCAGGACTAAACCAGGACTAAAACCAGAACTAAAACCAGAACTAAACCAGGACTAAACCAGGACTAAAACCAGAACTAAAACCAGAACTAAACCAGGACTAAACCAGGACTAAACCAGGACTAAACCAGGACTAAACCAAAACTAAAATCAGGACTAAAACCAGGACTAAAACAGGTCTAAACCAGGACTAAACCAAAACTAAAATCAGGACTAAAAGCAGGTGTAAACCAGGACTAAAATCAGGACTAAAGGACTAAAACCAGGTCTAAACCAGGATTTAACCAGGATTTAATCTGACCCAATTTGAAAACCCCTGATATAGAAGAGCTTTGGATTTCCTGTTTAGTCTTGATCGGGATCGTGCGGCGACACTTTAAACACAGTTAAACAGTTTGATAAACGAGAGATTTTTCTGTATAGTTTGTACAGTATGAATAAATACACCAAATACTTTCACATTAAAGATAATTTAAGTATAATTTAATACAAAGATTGATTTATTTAGCGTGTTAAGACCCTGTGCCAAGGCCGCAACAAAAAGAAGGAGGAGGCGAGAGGTTGGATTTTAAAATAAAAATCTATTTATTCACTAAATCACAAACAAAACGTACACAGTTGCTGCCTTTTACCTTTGCACGACTCCTTATATTTGCCTCATGAAACAAAGGTAGACTGACAAATAAAGGTCAAAGATCAATTTTGAGCTTAGTATTTTTCACGATATTTATTCACCTGATAAAGTTGGTCTCAAATACAAACAAAATGACATGAACTCATTGTTGACCAAACTTGATTTTACGGCGTTTTGTCTTTGTAGGACAGAGCTGTTTACGTCCGATTAGGAAGCAATTTATTGTTTGATAATCAGGAAGTGCACGTTAGCATGATAGTAGTCGGTAGCTTTTAGGGCTGGGCATCGTTAAGAATTTGCCGATACGATACATACCTCGATACACTGCACTTTCGATTCAATACGATATATTTCAAATCGATTCGATACAGTACAATAAAAATAAAGTCTAAATCACAGGTGTCAAACATACGGCCCGGGGGCCAGATCCGGCCCTGCAAGACCTTTAATGTGGCCCTCGGCTGATTTTCTACTAAAATATTTTAATTATATTTTCTATTAAAATCTTGTTGATTTTCTGTGGTGTTTATCACAGCAGCGTCTCCAGCGTCTCTGTACGTGGCCCCTCCCACCAGAGCAGCACAAATGAAGACTTGTCTCTTTCCAAACGCTCTTAAAGGACGATCGTTTTGACTGTTGACCGTGACACCCTCATCAACAAAATGTCCAAAATGAGAAAAGTGGAGCCGAGTGCAGGATTTTACAAGAAAAATGGACTTATTCCAATTTGCATACGACTTCATGTTAACATTGCATTGAAATTGCATTTTTCTTAAAGTTTCAGGTTGTTCTTAATATTATAATATTTTGTAAAAGAAAGAGTTCATCAATTAAAAAAGATTTCTGTAATACATTTGTGTTTCTCTACACAAATATTTGAAGCTATTGTTATTTTTGGGGTTTATATGACATGAGTTTTCTGATCCTTCCCCTTTAGGATCAAAGTAGGTTGGATACGGCCCCCGGACCAAAATGAGTTTGACACCCCTGGTCTAAATCATGTCTGTGATACGAAAAGTCTTTGTTAAACCACTTCCTGTGCAAAGTTCAAATGAAACACAAACATTTTAATCATCAAATGTCAAATGTGTTGCATAAAAAAGTTTCCTTGCTCTAAACAAGCACCAAAACTATAGCTGTAACAAAATAATTTGAGTAAAACACACCAAAAAATACTCTTGGTGATGTATCGATACAGCAGCCCACGATATCGATACTGTATCATCACATTGAGCGATACGATATATCGATATTTCAATATTTTTGCACACCCCTAGTAGCTTTACTGTGATTTCCTCTGAAAGTTGCGAAAAGCGCTGATAAACTCATCGCGGTGAAGAATTAAAATGAACTGTGTGGGTTATGTGGCCTTGGTCCAGTTCAGACTTTAGGATGGAAATGAACTTTGGCTACAGTCCTGCATATTTACAAGTACATGTTTGTCTCTTGCATTATGTTGTCTTTTAATATGCATCGTCCCTTTAATAATTAAACACAAATACAAATGCATAAGGTAAGCGAGGAATAACTTTGGACTTTGCAAATCGTAGTTCTGTTGTTTCTCATTTTTAAGACTGTAAAAAAAAACAAAAAACGGGCACGCTGCCTTTAAGTGTGTGGGCGTAACATCTGAATTAACTTGAACTAACAAACTAACAACTCATTTTGAAGGTTATGTAACTGGAAAGACAAATCTTTAAATAATCCACAAATCTGGTGTTTTCACAAAAGATTACAAAAATGAGAAAATGTAAATCCTGTTTGAAGAAACGGTGCGAGAAACACAAATGTTCAAATGGTTTCATAGTACTCAAGTGAGAATACTGTTACTTGTCAAATATATTACTCGAGTAGGAGTAAAAAAGTATTGTGTTAGTGCAGCGTTTTCATTTGCAACTCAGGTTTTTGTATCTGTGCACTTTTATACTTTACTACAGATCAAATTCGAACTTTAATAACTGTAGTAAAGCTAATTTATTCACAACTAAAACATTTTTATCATGATGTAATAGTTCTTCAGGATTATATTTTGTATTTTGTGAAGCCAGCGTCCAATCAGAAAGCAGAATGAGCTCCTCGTTTTGGGTTGCCAGATCCCACTGATCCTCCCCTCTCTATTTGATTTTCTGTGATGTGCGCTCAACATATGACAGCTAATGGACATTCTAGGTTAAAGGGCTCATATTGCACTATTTTCTGATCTATGTTAGAATGTTTCAAACAGAAAACACTCTGTTCCACCTTGTGATGTCACGTGGTAATACAAGAAATGCTCCGCTGTGCTTTTAAACCCCATACACCTTCAGTAGAGACATTTGGATGATTTCTGACCTGGAATTGCACATCCCTATGAAACAAAAGGGAGCTGTTAACTTGAAAACCACCACTGCATGACATCACAAGGTGGAACAGAGCATTTTGAGCTTTGCAGATATAGACAAACTAATACTAAAGGGTTACTCAAACATGTGTGAATTATCCATTATCCATAATCAAAAAAATTAACTTTCAACTAAACACTAAATAAAACAAACCATCCCAAGTTTGTTTTATTTAGTGTTTGTTTAGTTCCTTTAAGTTAATCACAACACTTTCAAGTTACTTTAAATATATTTTATTTGGTTAAATCTATTCAATTTAGTTGTAGATTTCAGTCATTCCAGACACTTATCATATTTTTTTAACTATAAGTTGCTCTGGAGTATAAGTCGCACCAGCCCAAAAATGTGTAATGAAGAAGAAAAAAAAACATAAGTCACACTTTTTCAGGGAAATTTACTTTATAAAATCAGAGACCAGGAACCGACATTTCATCTTGAAAGGCAAGTTATAGTAAAAACAATAGAACAAAGAACAACAGACTGTTAACGTCACATATGAACAGTTCTTCAGATAAATATAACATAAACAACAGAACAGAACAAGTTTACCAAATTCTTCATCTCACTCCAGATCACTAAATCCATTCAATTCTTCATCCTCGGTGTCACTTCTGAGCAACTCCACGACCTCCAGAGGTAAACAGAGCGCCGCTTCCTGTCGTCAGACTCAGCATCAGTTCTAGTTAGAATTATTCTGGCCTTTCTGAATCCCGACAGGATGGTTTCGGTGTCACTGAAGTCCAGACTTTGTCCATCCATCCAGTGACTTCCAGGAAAGTTGCATGATGCACCCTCCCGGTTTCCGTGAAACTGTGTTTTCTGTCCCTGCTTTCCACCAGTCCCTCACAAGTTTCCCGCTCACTCTAAACTTTCTTTCTGCTGCTCGATTACCATTTTCGGCTGCATGGTTCACTAGTTGCAGCAGGACAGAGGCTTTTTCTGCAGAAGACATGCGCAATAGGGTGCCAAGTGACAGTGGTACAGGAGTAACAGATCCTGACACACAAGTCTAGAGCGCCCTCTCGCAGCTGTCAGGGTGAAAGTTTTAATATATAAGTCACACTGGAGTCTAAGTCGCAGGAAACGCCTAAACCATGACAAAAAGTGTGACTTATAGTGTGAAAAATACAGTACCTACGTATCGTCACTCCACATGATCTGGAGACGAAAGAGGGGGGAGAGACTTCTATGCAATTGGGTGTATGGTGCTGTTGATTTAGATTTAGTTTCAGCTACTTAATTTCTCTTTTATTGGTTTGAACAGTTTATTTGTGATTAAGATATTTTACATTAACTCCAGAAGTCTACTTTAATACATTCTTGCCTGGTTTTTGTCTCGACACTTTTTTGTTTTTAGTCGGCCTCCTACTTCAACCACACACAACAGTATCACATTATGGATCAGAAATTAACGTGATTCTGTTGTAGTTTTCAAATCAGTAGAAGCACAAGTCGCAGAAATTCTACTTTAAAATACGAAACTATGGCTGCGTTCACACTGCAGCCTGAAGTGACCCAAACCCAATTTTTTGGCCCCTATGTGACCTGTATCTGATCTTTTAATGACAGTCTGAACGACACAGATCAGATTTTTTCAAATGTGACCCAGGCCACTTGGATATGTGGCTCCTGAAACCGATACATATCTGATCTTTTGACATGCGACTTCAGTGTGAACGGCCAAAGCGCATTCATCCCACCTACACGTTATCAACAAGCCACAAACGTCACTATTCTGCGCTGAAGTAGGCAAAAATTGTTAATGAACTTCGTGTCACTGAAGCGAAGCACATCACCACTCACCACTCTTGGCTCCGTCTCCACATCCACACGTTCCTTTCAACAGACGTCGCTGCCGCTGTCCAACAAAACACCACGACCAGAAACCTCGTCCTTCTCCTTCTCAGTCTCCTCCTTTAAACAAGTGGTTCATGTTCTGGCTCCGGTACGAGAGGAACTTTAAAATCTCCAGGTGCTCAATGCTCGCGTCCATGTTTGGACAACTTCCGTAAACACAGAGACGCTCGCTGCAGTTGACGTCATCGTGTCTCCAGTGCACATGCGGGACACTTTCGGGCCGTTTAATGTTCACACTGGAGTCACATACAAGTCGCATTTAATTGGAAATGTGAACGACCTCGCAAAAACATCGGATTTCACAAAAAAATCTGAATTTAGCTTTAAGCCCTGCAGTCTGAACGTAGCCTATGAGTACATTTGTTATTTCCATGATTTATGCCCTAACAGCTTAAACAGTGAGCAGCTCTATTTCTGATTTGTTTGTTACATTGAGCGAGATCTTTTATGAAAATCAATAGTCGTACACGCAGCAGTCTCAAATTTCTTCATTACTATTCACAGCCCAGTTTATTCCCAGACACCCGGAATAATTATAATTAAGTTAATTTGAAGTAATATCCTGACGATAATTACACTAATTTCCACACCAGTCGACGTGGAGAGCCGGAGCGCTGCTTTATACCAAGTGTGGATCTGTTAAAGGGACATTTAATCTGAGTGCTCCCTCCATTACGTCTGCACTGTAGGTGGAAGGCTTAGTTTTTCACATCTAATGGGGGACTTGAATCGAATCTATAGGAAGGAAAGTATAGGAAGAAAGGGCTAAAAATAGGAAATGTGCTGGTCATTGGTGCAGTGTGTTACGACTCGAAGGGCGACGTATTTAAACGGACACAGGAGTCAAGGTTTAACTTTTAATTTCTTTTATTTTGATTGTTTTAAAGAAATAATTTAAAATATACTCCTGTGCACAAAAATAATGAAAAAGTAATAAACAGAAAGGTGGACAAACAGGTGCGACACTGGGCCAAGCTCGTACACGCAGAGTCCTGCACCGGGTACGGGCGAATCGTTACAGGCGGGTAGTGATTACACAGGAGTGGGTCAGGATTAAACCAAGACTAAACCAGGACTACACCAGGACTAATCTTAGACTTAAGAGAGAGAGAGAACCGAGTCCGTGGAGCAGGGTGTCCGCAAAGCGTCATTGGGCGACTGCTCCGTGCGGCGCGAAACTCTGCGCCGTTCCTTTCGCCTGTGGTCACCCGACCGTCTACACGGATGCAGCTCCGATCCCGTTCCCGACAGTGAGTCCTGGTTCAATTTTGGTTTAGTCCTGTTTTAGTCCTAGTTTACTCCTGGTTTAGTGCTGGAATCAGTCCTAGATTTGTCCTGGTTTAGTCCTGGGTTAGTCCTGGTTTAGTCTTGGTTCAGTACGTTGTGTGTGCGGCGCAAAAGCATTTCGATCAATGTTTCTTCCACTCAGTAAATACAGCCTGTGAATTCGTGTTTGTACCAAAGAAAGTGTAACCTTTTCATTTCATTTCGTTATTGTGATTCTTGACTTCGTAACTTTGCAATCCATGTTCTGATGGATTCTTCAGGTAGAATGCTTTTAATTTGTGTGTGATTTATCATGGACACGAGAGGGTAACGGTTTCCAGTTAGGTGCAGGTTTAACTTTGATATAATCGCGGGTTAACGGGCGGGTTTGGTGCTGTACTGCGTGTGTGCAACGCCAATAACTCAAGAAAAAACAAAACAAAACCTGAACCTAAAGAAAAGGCGCAAACATGACAAGTAGTCCCATCAGGTCAGAACAAAAGGCTAATGGTTAAGGTGCACAGGTCTGACAGGAGCGAGGCCACCAAAAAAAAACAGAAAACGAACACCAAAATTCCTGGAGAAGTGCACATGCAGGGAGCAGCAAGACAAAAGTGCAAAAATGCGTAGCACACTCAGATGGCCGATGTCCAAAAGCTTTTTTATTTTTAACGTTTCAACAAAAAACGCCTTTGTCAGATATATTTTTCTTGCTTTGGACCACAGCTGGCACAAAATGGTTGCCAGCCCAGGTGCTCACATCCCCCTCCAACGAACGGGACGTCCCAAAGTGAGGTCATCCAGTGAGTTCAGTCCATTCTATGACAAGAAAAAAACGTTTAGATACTTACATAAAAAACATTCTATTAAATACAGAAATAGTTGACAAGATTTTGGTGTGAATCATTTCCATCATAATCCCAAGAATTCAAGTAAAAAACACATTTCTTCATGTTGTCTGCACTGAAATGAATCATGGGATATGTAGTTTGTGATGTTTATAAGCTGTTGCTGTTATAAAACCATGTATTTAAGCAAAGGAACTTGTAATTTGATATACTGTGACAGCCCACAATGTTACTGTGAGACTTTTAAAGATAAAATCATGATATTTTGGTTATTGTTACATCCCTAGGAATTTCCAATTTCTACTAGACAAAAGTAGCCTGATTCATTAGACGGTTTCACTTCATTTCACTTCATAGAAACCGTCTGACTTTGCAGTGTTAGAATTCGTTCACTCGACTGTACGCGGGTACTTTTTATCATTTAACCAATCGCTGGTATTTGGTCGTGACATATGTAATGCGCCTCTATCAGGGCTAACTGGTATATTAAGCTTTTCCCAAATCCCGTAGGAAGAAGGGCAATAACGTCTTACCCCTGGATAAAATTCACCAAACATTCTCTTTGTTCCGGCTTTAAATCCTCAGTCTCGGGAATTGTTGCCAACACAGAATGTACGGCTCTTCGCTGATTGGCTGGTGCCTGAACTCACACTTCTGGGGTTTTTGCGAATCGTCTATTGTATTTTGATTCCTGATCTAGTTGCTGCAGAGAAATGAAATTGAGTGGAGGCACTAGGTGGCGCCAGCCTCACTAAGACAAAAGGACATCACAAGGTGGAACTGACCATTTTGATCCTGGGAGATGTAGACAGTTTATAACACAGGATGACTCAAACATGTGTGAATGAAACAAAACACAACTCCAGGAGGAATGTAACGATACCCGAATCTCAATATTACAATAGTACAATATTATCACGGTATGCATCTCACAATGTGTACTTTTTTGCTTTTAAAATACTTTGACAAGATTTTGGTGTGAATTATTTCTGTAAAAAACATATTTCTTCATGTTGTCTGCACTGAAATGAATCATGGGATATGTAGCTTGCGATGCTTATACGCTGTTGCTATAAAACCATGCATTTAAAGGTTGTATGGAGGATTTTTTTTGTTTCAAGTTGTCAATGATAGCATTATAGAGGTGCAGTAGCCTTGTAATTATGATGACCAAAAAAAAAGAGAATAAAAATTCATCAACTCTGGACGTGGTGGGGCTAAACATTTGCCAATAGATAACGACACTGCCTCGTTATCTGTGAGCTGACAGGCTGTCAATCAATCTCCCTACGTTTCTAGCGTAACTGACTTGCCTGCGCGCGCCGCCGGTACGTGGTTTACGTACGACTGTCACACAGTCCACAGACGCAAGACGCACAGACGCTGTTTACTCCACCAACGCAACAGTTCTTAGCGGCTTTTTTTGACCTATATCTTCCTCGCAGTTCGCACAAAGTTTGTTGCAATGGCGACAAGAATCCAGGAGCAGTTCGCCGCAAAAGAAAGTCCGTTTTTGAGGTCGCTGAAAGAAGAAGACAAGGGGAAAAGCAGCGAAGCCAAACTAAGGTGATTCTTGGAGATTCATTCCAGCGATGGCGCGACTGAAGCAGACGCAGGGTCTAAAGACTGACGCACTGGTCGCCAAATTACTCCTGGACAGGAAACTTCTGCTTATTATGAAAACGTACTTTATTTCCAAGAGCTAGACAAACGTTTTTCAGGACACGAAAGCGATATCCTATGTCTGAAAACGTCATTTTCAAGGCAAAGAAAGAGTCCGCTTGCTGCTGCGTGTTGTAGCTAGTTCATTCGCACTGAATCTCTGCACCCCTTACTGCTCCTCTCCCCGCTGCCCGATCCGCTCTTCCCCCTGCTCCTCACTTCTCCGGGCTCGGAATCTCCGCGCACCGCTCCCCTCTCCTCTCTCCTCTCCCTCTCTCTCCTCTCTCTCTCCCTGCTCCGCTCTTCCCCCCGCTCCTCACTTCTCCGTCTTGCCTAACCAACACTGTAGTTAGTTGTTTACAAGTCATGTGCAGCGCACCGGCTGTAAACAAACCTGTTTCTGGCGTAAGGAGGAGGAGGGAGGAGGCGTTTCTACGTAGGAGCTGTAGGGGAGGGGGGTGGTTTCACGCATGCGCAACATTTGAAAAAGGACAAACAGTCGCTGGATTTCTCGTTCCTTGGAAAATCCTCTATACAACCTTTAAAGCAAAGGAACTTGTAATTCGATAAATTGTGACAGAGACTTTTGACGACACAATATCACGATATTTTGGTTATTGTTACGTCCTTAAACTCCAGGTATATTTTTGACGAGGCAACGACGTTCTAACTTGACTTAAACCTCACACGAGAGCATTTTGTGTATTACAGAACATTTAATACCGGGTCAGCAGAACTAACCCTGCTGAGCTGTTGTTTCTACAAAACTGTAAGTGGAGAGGATCTGGCCCGTGTTCGCTCCTTATGTTGCTCCGGTCTGATATAAGCGCCGAGCGGAGCTATAGTGAGGCCCATATGCTGCCGGCCGAGTGCGCGCGCTTAATTAGAGGAGCAGCTGGTTGCCTGCGAGCGCGCGACGCAAGCACAGGTGACTTCGCTCAGCAGTGGCGTGGAGCATGTGCGTCCTGGATGGGGCCCTCCTCCTGCCTGCACGGAGCGCGAGTGGCTATGTAGGTTAGCCACCCCACTGCATCCAGGCGAGCAACAGAAAGTGTGTCTACAAGTGGGACAGCTATTTCTACCGCTCCAGAGGTCACGTCCGCCTCTCCGCTCTGTACGTACGTTTACCTATCTCCTCTTCCTCCCCTCGTCCTTCACTTCACTCGTCCGGGACCTTAAAGTAAGCCTCCCTCTCTCTCTCTCTCCCTTTCTCTGTGTGTCTTTAGGTTCTCCTTTCTCTTTCCCCTCTCCTGTTCGGTCTCCATTTTGTCTCGAGAAAAGCAGCAGACGTCGTCCTGCTCTGATTTCCCCGGGCACGAAGTCAGTCCCGTCCCATAAGTGCAACTCCAGGACTTGCTTCAAAGTTATGGAGCAACTTTAACAGGGTTACGTCGTCAAAGTGTGCCAAGAAGAAGGGGATGTTTTACTGTCGGTGCCCAAAAGACTCATGGGAGGAAAACTCTTTAATATTATTAATGTTGTAGAATAAGTTGTAGTAGCCTGAGAGCGGAAGATAAGCGGCGTTCTTTAACTGTAACGTAAACAGGAGGTGAACTTTATTTACCATCACTACGGCACCTTAGACTTTATGATAGTGTTGGCTCTGGCTTTGCTTCTGTTGTAGGGAGTATTATACCTCTGTTTAGGGCTGGGTATCATTCAGAAGTTGCCGATACAATACATACCTCGATACATAGGCCACGATATGATACATATCTCGATACAGTGCACTTTTCGATTCATTACGGTATATTTCAAATCGATTCGATATGATTCAATAAAAAATCATTTCAAAATCATAGCTGTGAAACTAAAATCCAATCCAACTTTATTTGTGTAGCACATTTTATAAACAAGACATTTTACTTAAAAAAATTATAATAATAAAATAAAATTAAAAAATTTATTAAAAAATTAAAAATAAAAAATAAAAAATCAGCAGAATTATGTTTCAGCCATGAGGAAATTAATAGAAACAATAAGTGAAATAATAATAATAAAAAATAATAAATAATAATAATAATAATAATAAAATCTGTGAACAAAAATAATAAAATCAATACATAAAAGATAGTTCTAAAAATAAAATAAAATGAATAAAAACAATAATAGAATAAAATAAATAAATGAAAGACACAGCGGACCACACAACTCACGCTGTATTAAAAACCAGAGAATAAAAGTGGGTCTTAAGACGAGAATTAAAACTCTCCCCTGTGTCTTTGTTAAACCACTTCTTGTGCAAATTCATATGAAACACAAACATTTTAGTCTTAAAAACAGTGAAAATGTCAAATGTGTCACGTAAACAAGTTTCCTTCAACTGAACAAGCAACAAAACTGTACCTCTGTAACAAAATAATTTAGTAAAATACACCAAAAAATACTCTTGGTGATATATCGATACAGCAGCTCATGATATCGATACCGTATCATCACGTTAAACAATAGAGGCTTTGCACCGTCACGTGACCCCAACGGTACCTACGCCGCCATGACACCGGGCAGCTATGTCATTGACTTCAGTAACATCGGAGAAACATGGGCAGGTTTTGTTGTGTATTTGGTTGTTCTAGACGCTCTGAATGGGATAAAACGAATAGTTTCTTCACTGTTCCTCCGGAAATTACTCATCAGGAGCTCAAACAAGGGAATTATCAAAAAAAAAAGACGCGGATTATAGCTAGCAAAAATAAACCGCAAAGAGATTTCCAATGTTACCATCGAGACACCAGAAGTTTCATCAAGGTATTTGCTATTTAAATTGTTTCATTGCTTATTTAATGAAAGAAGCACATTTACTGAACTAAAATTTCATTAATTTATCCAGGAAAACCCGCACTAGTTTACGATTCAACAAACCCACATTGGGCTCTTATGATCAACATGACGCACGAGTCAAAGAGTCTGTGAGCCGAACCTGGACAGAATCGGCCATGAAAAGATCCTCGCGAATGTTAGAAAGATCCACTCACAAAAAGCGATTAATTCTAGAAGACATAGTTGTGGTTAAGTGAGGCAATAAAGAAAACATGACATGTTTATATGTGCGCTGGAAGATACAGTTTCTACTGCCACTCACACTGCAAATGTTTTCTTTTTAAATTTTAGTTCAGTAAACGTGCTTCTCTCATTAAATAAACTATGAAACAATTTAAATAGCAAATACATTGATGAAAGTGACGTGAGTGTGTCTTGATGGTACCATAGGAAATCTCTTCGTGGTTTATGTTCTCTAGCCATAATTCCCTTGTTTGATCCTGATGAGTAATTTCCAGAGGAACAGTGAAGAAATCCTGTTCAGAGCGTCTTGAACAACCAAATACACAACAAAACCTGCCCATGTTTCTCCGATGTTACTGAAGTCAATGACATAGTGTTGCCCAGTGTCATGGCGGCGTAGGTACCGTTGCTATAGGGTCACGTGACGGTGCAAAGCCTCTATACAGTATATTGTTATTTCGATATTTCTGCACACCCCTTCCTCTAATGTTATAATAAGATGACAGTGAGAACCCTCAGTACATAAAGGCCTGTCACGATAACACGTTTTAAAGCTCGACATGTTGGTGCTGAGATACACTGTGATCAATGACAGTATTGAAACTATTTTATACCACTGTCACAAGAATAATAATAACGCAAGATAATCCCACTAAAGCATTTCTAAATAAGCCGTATCAGTGAAAAGGTCTGAGCTGCAACAAATCACATGGATATTATGGCATTTGTCTGAAGACTTTTTCATGACTTCACACAAGCAGGAAGTATTAAAGTAGAACTAAATACTAAATCCATTTATATTAAACTGTGTATATTGTGTTTTAATAACGTTGTACTGTTCCTAGTAGAGGTGGGTGTCATTGAGAAGTTGCTGATACGATACATACCTCGATACGTAGGTCATGATGCGATACATATCACGAAACAGTGCACTTTCAATTTAATATGATGTATTCCAAACAGTTTTGATACGGTTCAATAAAAATAAAGGCCAAGTCATGGCTGTGATACTGAAAGTTTTTGTTAAACCACTTCTTAATATGAAACAAATCACATGGATCTTATGGCAGTTGTCTGAAGACTGAACCAGGACTAACCAGGGACTGAACCAGGACTAAACCAGGACTAAACCAGAAATGAACCAGGACTAAACCAGGTCTAAACCAGGACTAAACCAGGTCTAAACCAGGACTAAACTAGGTCTAAACCAGAATTAAACCAGAAATGAACCAGGACTAAACCAGGTCTAAACCAGGACTAAACCAGGACTAAACCAGAATTAAACCAGAAATGAACCAGGACTAAACCAGAATTAAACCAGAAATGAACCAGGTCTAAACCAGGTCTAAACCAAGACTAAACTAGGTCTAAACCAGGTCTAAACCAGGACTAAACCAGAGCTGAACCAGGACTGAACCAGGACTAAACTAGGTCTAAACCAGGACTAAACTAGGACTAAACCAGAGCTGAACCAGGACTAAACCAGGTCTAAACCAAGACTAAACTAGGTCTAAACCAGGTCTAAACCAGGACTAAACCAGAGCTGAACCAGGACTGAACCAGGACTAAACCAGAACTGAACCATGACTAAACCAGGTCTAAACCAGGACTAAACCAGAGCTGAACCAGGACTGAACCAGGACTAAACTAGGTCTAAACCAGGTCTAAACCAGGACTAAAGTAGGACTAAACCAGAGCTGAACCAGGACTAAACCAGGTCTAAACCAGGACTAAACCAGAGCTGAACCAGGACTGAACCAGGACTAAACTAGGTCTAAACCAGGTCTAAACCAGGACTAAACTAGGACTGAACCAGGACTAAACCAGGTCTAAACCAGGACTAAACCAGAGCTGAACCAGGACTGAACCAGGACTAAACTAAGTCTAAACCGGGACTGAACCGAGGACTAAACCAGATGTAAACTTGGTCTAAACAAGGTCTAAACCAGGACTAAACTAGGACTAAACCAGAACTGAACCAGGACTAAACCAGGACTAATCTTGGACTAGAACTTGGAAGATCGGGCGTCAGCTGCAGTTAGCCCCGTGGAGCGCGAAGTTCTGTGCCAATCTTTTCTTTTCTTTTTCAATCCAGGTTAAAAATACATTGTAATACGAACTTTACTGACATTTGTACCGAGTAAAATATGACCATTTTTCCCTGCGTTACAGCAAAAAGCAATGCATTAAAGTAATTTGTTACTTTTATAACGCGTTACTCCCAACACTGTTTACAACATATGTTTGAACAAATATTACTCCTCTTCTTCTTTTCTTGGAGTTTTCTGGCTTTAGAGCAACAGAGACAGCGCCCCCTTGAACCCCGCTGTATATTACGGACGACTGTGACAGGTAAAGGCCAGAGTGTGAAAACCGCCGCAGAAAATCAAAATAAGAGGGTTAGCGAGAACAGTCAAAATCTTTTTATGTCCCGTGGAGACTCTTAAGAGCTGAAGGTAGACTTTTTTTTTCAGCCAGCTAATTTCATGGGTATTCTTAAAAGCAGCGTTTTTACGGCACAATCAAACGCCAGTGATGGTTAGCTTACTGTTCCTTTCTTCCGCACAGTTTAAACGTCTCTTTCTCTCTCTCCATCCTCGGCAGATTTCCACAAGTTTTACGGTCTCCTCCCTCCGGCCTCAAACCGCTCTTCTTTTATGTCCAGTGAATCGGTGAAGATTGTGGGGGAAAAAGAGAGAATGGCTTTTGAATATTAAAAATTCTTTCGTCTGTGCTTACTTTTGAACACAGCTGCCGAATTAAAGACGCCTGTACCTGATTTTTTTTAAACGTGAAAACCTAATTAAACGGTTTGAGGTGGTCCAAAGTTATTCCTCACTTGCCTTATGCATAACGAGCATCCTAATTATTCACCGTGATGAGTTTATAAGTGCTTTTCGTAATTTTTATAGATATACATAAGGATGCAGATGGACTTATTTTGACTTCAAGAGCTGCTCATACAAATTTCTGACAAATCTTGCTCAAATACATGGAAATTATTGGGTATAGGGCCTTTAAAGATACAGTTTGTTTTGAATAATAGTCCATTATGTTCGTTTTGTACTTAAACATTAAATAAATAAAAGGTGAAAGGATGTAAGAGTGCTCTTACTTGAGTAAAAGTTTTGGTTCCCCTTCCCACTGTGAAAGTACAAGTGAGGAAAGCTTCATGTGGACATTATTGTGTAGCGCTGCAACAAAATAATTTAGGGCCTATTTACACGAGAAAGCTTGGGAGTAAAAACGACAAAATATTTTATCAGAAGTGCCTTTCGTTTGGACGGCGACGGCGTTTTTGGGGCTTAAAAAAAACGCAAAAATCTGAAACCACCCTCCAGAGTGGAAGAGTTGAAAATACTCCGACGTAGCGTTTCTGTCTACACTGCCCAAGACGCAAAACTTTCATCATGGTGAATAAGTAGGATAGCCAGGCTGGCGCCACCTCCACTCAATTTCACTTCTCTCCAGCGACTAGGTCAGGAATCAGAATACACTAGACGATTCGCAAAAACCCCGGAAGTGCGAGTTTGGGCACCAGCCAATCAATCATATATTCAGTGTTGTCAACGATTCCCGAGATCGAGGATTTAAAGCCAGAACAAAGAGAATATGCGGTGAATACTCGGTCTCAGTCCCCAAGACTGAGACCGAGACCAGACCGGGACCAAACCGGAGGCTCAGAGCCCACAGCTGGGCCGGAGGTATGGCTGGGTATCATTAAGAAGTTGCCGATACGATACATACTTCAATACAAAGGCCACGATACAATACATATCTCGATACAGTGCACTTTCGATTCAACACGATATATTTCAAATCGATTTGATACGGTTCAATAAAAAATAATGGCTAAATCATGGCTGTGGCTAAAAGTCTTTGTTAAACCGTTTCCTGTGCAATGTTAATATAAAAAACGCCCATTTTAATCATCAAAACAGTGAAAATGTCGAATATGTTGCATAAACGAGTTTCCTTCCTCTAAACAAGCAACAAAACTGTAGCGCTGTAATAAAATAATTTAACAAAATATACCAAAAAATACTCTTGGTGATATATCGATACAGCAGCCCACGATATCGATACTGTATCATCACATTAAACGATACGATATATCGATATTTTGATATTTTTGCACACCCCTAGCCGGAGGTCGGAGCTGAGGCTCGGATCCCGCGGAGGCTCAGAGTCCAAGCTCGGAGTCTGCTCTGGTCCTGCTCTGGTCCCGGACCTGGATCAGTCCTGGTTCAGTCCATATGAAGTGCAGAAGTCCAGCATCGCAGTCACGGAAGTCACGTAAACGGGAAACGGGAAACGGTTGTTATACGTTTTTGCCATTCTTTATTTAAACACAAAATCCAAAACTGAAAAAACGGTTTTGGAGACAAATAATGAATAAAACTGTTGTTTTTTTAAATGTTCTTATTTTTGGTTTTATATTGAAAAACAAATGAACAAATGATACACGGATTGTACTTTATCTTCTGTTTACATTTCTCCATTACATCACAGGTTTATGGGTAAAAGTGTCTCTCAAACACAGTGGATGTTTTGAGAATACACACAGGTCCCATAATGAGCATGTAAACAATGGGAGTGCTGCTTTTAGCTTTGAAAAAGACCAAATCGCTGCATAATTGGATGCATTTTGTTTTGATGCTACAGAGAGTGTAATTCATAATGTGGCCATCTGTGAAGAGAACATTCAGTATAAACTCTGAGCTTTGTACAAAAAGTGGATTAACTAATTATAACTACTGACTCAGCAACAGAGAGTGGACCGGTTTAAGAAATGATCTGTTTTCAGTCAGTGAAAGGTAACGTAACTTTTCTGGCGGACGGTCCGTCAAACTCTTTTCACTGTGGAGATGTTACTGCTTTCCGGACCAAGTTACAGGTCAGATCTGTGGAGAGGAGACCCCGCTCACAGCCAGAATGCCCGTTTTCTATGTATTTTTGAGCTCTAAAACCACCTGTAATTGAATAAATGTAAGGTAGAACTGTTTAATGTCATACTGTGCAGAATCCATTAGAGGTGTAACAATAACCAAAATATTGTGATATCGTATCGTCAAAAGTCTCTCAATAATATCACTGGACCATCACAATATATCGAATCACAAGTTTATTTGCGTAAATTCATTGTTATGGTGCAGCAATAGCTAAAAATAACAGAGGGAACTACATTGACCATGATCCTTTGCTCCGTTTTGGTGCAAACTACGAAGAAATAACAGTTCTAAACATTTTTAAGTCTTAGTTCTTTGGATTAAGTCTTGTCAAGGCTTTTTTAAGAGAAAAAAGTAGTAAATAAATAAATATCTTACCATGAGGTTTGGATATCGTTACATCTTCAGTATCCATAGAAACAAGCAGGTGATGGACCCACAACCAAAAAGTTACTTGATACACCTTTAAGTTCATTTTATAATAGACCTAACAAAATAAGACACTTCGAAGTGCGATATATTGATATAAAATTTAAATAAATTGGTATGCAACACAAAACATCATTGGAAACTATTTGAATCTGATCTGTAAATCAAACTTTAGCTAAATCCAGTTGAGAGAAAAGCACAGACAGCACGTTTTTCACAAACTAAATAGTCCGTACTGATGCCTGTCTGTGTCGTCATGTTTGTTTTGGTCCATTTAGGCACATTCCTCAAGCTCCGGGGTTTCAAAATGTCCGTCCATTCAAGTCAGTGGGTCGAGCTCAATGGCGCATGATTCCAGATTCGCCTTTAGCCTGGTGAAGTTCTTCTGGCGGCTGTGGGCCAATTGAGCATGCGCAGTAGTGCTCTTTTCTGCACGTGAGCGCACACATGGAGCGCGGTCTCGTATATCACGTGACCGCTTTGACCAATCAGAGAGAGAGGAGCAGAGTAGAGCCGAGCCGGAGTGAATGATTATAAAGTGCTTTTTAAGACAATCGAAGGGTTTTGAGCTGAGAAAAAGTTCAACAGGTCAAAATTGCCACAAAATCCGACATTTTTGAAAGTTGTAAGTGCCCTGTCAGCTGAACACGAGCAGTTTGTGATGACATTGCCTCTATGGCTACGTTCAGACTGCAGCCTGAAGTGACCCAAATCTGATTTTTTGGCCCCTATGTTCCTGTATCTGATCTTTTAATGACAGTCTGAGCGACACAGATCCGATTTTTTTCAAATGCGACCCAGGACACTTGGATATGTGCTCCTGAAACCGATACATATCTGATCTTTTGACATGCGACTTCAGTCTGAACGGCCAAAGTGCATTCATTCCACCTACACGTTATCAACAAGCCACAAATGTCACTATTCTGCGCTGAAGTAGGTGAAAATTGTTAATGAACTTCGTGTCACTGAAGCGAAGCACATCACCACTCACCACTCTTGGCTCCGTCTCCACATCCACACGTTCATTTAAACGGACGTCGCTGCCGCTGTCCCACAAAACACCACGGCCAAAAACCTCGTCCTTCTCCTTCTCAATCTCCTCCTTAAAACAAGTAAGTTGTTCATGTTCTGGCTCCGGTACGAGAGGAACTTTAAAATCTCCAGGTGCTCAATGCTCGCGTCCATGTTTGGACAACTTCCGTAAACACAGAGCACGCTCGCTGCGGTTGACGTCATCGTGTCTCCAGTGCACATGCGGGACACTTTCGGGCCGTTTAACGTTCACACTGGAGTCACATACAAGTCGCATTTAATTGGAAATGTGAACGACCTCGCAAAAACATCGGATTTCACAAAAAAATTGGAGTTGAGCGTTAACCCCTGCAGTCTGAACGTAACCTATGAGAAAAATCCTGTCTCAGCCCAGGGGACTTTTTTTGGCTGAAGTTCCAGAGAGTGACCACTACGTCAACTGGAGGCAACTACAAGCAGCAACACCCTCCAGTTATTTTAATAGATCCATGACAGTCCTCAATGCTGTGACGTGATTGGTCGCCTGCCACCTGTCGGACCTTGTCGCACCAGCAGACGCCAAGATGGATCCCGGCGAGTTTGTGACCTCATAAATATCGCGAGACTCGTTTTACCCTCATCCTGCTTTTGTCCTGGCTTGACTCGTGCTGCTGCTGCGTTCTTGGACTCCCCCGAAGCTCTGAGTTTGTGGGTTTGTCTGCTGACGCCTCCTGGAGCAGACAGTGATCCCTTAATGGTTCTGTGGAAAAAGCCATTTATCAAGATAACAATAGGAGTGCAGCCTGGGCCATGCACAGGTGGAAAACACAACTCTGCTCGCATCACTCATCTGGATGTGAGAGCATTTGTTCCACTACTCTCTTTAATCTGTTATCTTTACTTTGTATTGACTCGTCTGCAGCCTCTTTTACTTCAGATATTAAAGCTATGGTCGGTGTGACTTTCGGGTCCGAGGCGCATCAGCTGATTAAAAACAATTAACATGTTTACAATTTATTTAAAAAGCGCTGCAGGTGCGTTAGTGACATACAATCCATGTATCATTCGTTCATTCATTTTTCAAAATAAAGTCAAAAATAAGAAAATGAAAAAAACAACTATTTTCTTCATTATTTGTCTCCGAAACTAAAGTGAAGAAACAGATAACGATTCGTTTTTTCGGTTTTAAATTTTGTGTTTAAATGAATAATGGAAAAAAACGGATAATGGACTAAAACAGGACTGATCCCAGGACTGAACCAGGACAAAAACAGGACTAAACTAGGTCTAAACCAGGTCTAAACCAGAACTGAACCAGGACTGAGTGTCGGGATGGGGCCAGAGGTGCGCCCGTGTAGAATGTTGGATGATCATGACTGAGACCGGGCCCAGACAGGGACCAGACCTTGACGGAGACTGGGACCTGAAACTGGGACTGAGACCCGGACTGAGACTGGTACTGAGACTGGGACTGGACCGGGACTGAGACAGGGACCAGGACCAGGACTGAGACCAGGACTAGACTGGGGCCAGACCGGGACTGAGATTGGGACCAGACCGGGACTGAGACTGGGACTGAGACTGGGACCAGACCTTGATTGAGACTGGACCTGAGACTGGGACTGAGACTGGGACTGAGACCGGGATTGAAACTGGTACTGAGACAGAGACCAGACCAGGACTGAGACAGAGACCAGACTGGGATTGAGAGCGGGACTGAGACAGGGACCAGACCGGGACTGAGACCGGGCCTGAGACTGGGACTGAGCCTGGGACCGGACTGGGACTGAGACAGAGAACAGACCAGGACTGAGACTGGGACTGAGCCTGGGACTGAGACTGGGACTGAGACTGAGTCCAGGACAAGACCGGTACTGAGACTGGACCTGAGACTAGGACTGAGACCGGGATTGAAACTGGTACTGAGACGGGGACCGAACCTGGACTGAGACAGAGACCAGACCGGACTGAGACTGGGACCAGATCGGACTGAGACGGGACTGAGACTGGGACCAGACCTTGACTGAGACTGGACCTGAGACTGGGACTGAGACCGGGATTGAAACTGGTACTGAGACAGAGACCAGACCAGGACTGAGACAGGGACCAGACCGGGACTGAGACCGGGCCTGAGACTGGGACTGAGCCTGGGACCGGACTGGGACTGAGACAGAGAACAGACCAGGACTGAGACCGGGACTGAGACTGGGACTGAGACTGGGGACTGAGTCCAGGACAAGACCGGTACTGAGACTGGACCTGAGACTAGGACTGAGACCGGGATTGAAACTGGTACTGAGACGGGGACCGAACCTGGACTGAGACAGAGACCAGACCGGGACTGAGACTGGGACCAGATCGGGACTGAGACCGGGCCTTAGACTGGGACTGAGACAGAAAACAGACCAGGACTGAGACTGGGACTTAGACTAGGACCAGACCGGGACTGAGACTGAGACTGGGATTGGGACCAGACCAGGACTGAGGCCGAGACTGAGACCGGGACTGGGACCGGTTTAGACCTGGTTTAGTCATGGTTTAGACCTGGTTTAATCTGGCATCACAGTTTAAGTCACGGAAACGGGAAGCGGCCATTATCCGTTTTTTCCATTTTTCATTTAAACACAAAATTGAAAACTGAAACTCATCGTTATTAATTTTTCCATTTTGGTTTTGGAGACAAATAATGTTTTCTTATTTTTGGTTTTATTTTGAAAAACAAATGAACGAATGACACACAGATTAGATGCACACGCTGGTGATCCTATGTTATACTAGACGATTACTACATTATTTACATATTTATTACAATTTGTGTCTAAACTTACACTTTTGAAAGGCGATAGTCTTTGTCTTATTTACGAGAAACAAATCAAAAATAAAAATCAGCTCTCTTCACCTGTCCCCTCCCCTGTGATTCTCTTCACTAAATTAAAACATATTTGGGAAACCTTTTACTCTGAAGTGTGGTTTTAACCTTCCATTAAATCCTACAAATGAAGTGACCCCCTCCAGAAAGTTCCGCAGTGTTACTTTTCCTCTTCTTCCCTCCCTCCCTCTCTTTCCCTGAACCCCGCTGTAAAAGTTTGTGCAGTGTGCGGTGCAATGTGGGTGGTGTCCCCTGCAGCGCTGTGAAAGTGATGGCCTAACACTTGTCCAAACTAAAGCAGAGCACCATTGATTCTTTGTCTTTGCTTTTGCTGGAGGTGTGTTTGGTCCTTTAGTATCGACCGGGGGGTCAGGGGAATGCTTCTCTTACTGATACATGCACACGGCAGCGGCCTGAACACGGCTCCTGCTCTTAGGGAGACTTTGGTTATGGAAATGAACTTTGATTTGGGCTGGTGGACTTATCGATGATTCAACTTTAAACTTTATTCAGCAATTTAGGATTCAGTGTAACTATGATTTTGTTTATTTCACAAAACACATTGTTGCGCAAAATTCGAATTATTTATTTAAAGCCACAGTGTGTAATTACTGACCAACAATAGATTAAAATAAAAGCAAATTTGGTTTTGTTTATAGCACTGAAAAACATAGAAAACCATGCTTCCTTATTGTGAGAAAGCTTCATCTGCACAAACCTACAAACCTTTTGTGACGCAACACAACATGCTTGAGTTCATCACAAACCTAGGCTGTTGAATTAAATTTAATTAATAGCACAGGGACAAAGGAACCCCAAAACCTGCTCAAAACCCAAAACATGTTACATAGATCCACAGGAAGAATAGCTGATAACTAAGGTCAATTAAAATACAATCAATCAATGAACCTGCCCTGGGACGACAGGTGGAAATGATCACTGGTACAATGCATCTGTCCTGTTAAGGTTAATGTGCACTGTCCCTGTCTCATTAAATAAATAAATTAACTAAATAAAAATAAGGAAACACTGTTTAAGGCATTAGTGTTTCCTGCAGTGTTTTATAGTTAGCCTTGACAACAGTTGCCCCCCGCCTACGTCCCTCTGAACCACGTGAATCCTCGCAAAACGACTGTTGTCGCGCCGCGGTCGTAACTTTCGCCTTTCAGTTGTCCCGACTTTCTCCGGCACTAGGCATTGAAATGTATATTTAGGTGGTGTCCACACGACAATGTTTTTTGGTTGAAACAGTGAAGTTAATCGTTTAGGCCTTTCGTCCTCACAGAGCCGGTGTTTCGGGAGGGTGAAAACGGTGTTTTTTGAAAACAAGTTCCAGAGTGGAGAAATCTGACTGAGAACGCCGATGTCGGCTTTTGGAAAACGATGACGTTGCGACGCCGTGTGTTGTTTCTTTGTTGCAGAACAGGAAGGACTTTATGTGCATGAACTCTTTGTAGTCTTGTGTGTCCAGTGGCTCTGTATCCTGTTTACAGCGCCACATACAGGCGTGGCATATGTATTACATCATTTTCACTCAGTGCTCCGTTGTCGTCTGGACGTGAATATTGAGCCAACATGTGTTTAGATGCAATTTTTTTTCAATCCGCAAAAAAATTAAATAAAATCCAGGAGCATTGCCATGTGAACGTAACCTTAGTTTTACTAAAAGATACGTTTTCTTGAAAAAAAAAAGAAAGAAAGAAAAGCCAATTTGCAAATGTGCCAATAAATCAAATTAAACTGGCCTAATATAATGTGTCTGTACTTTTGGCTAGTTTTCTGTAAGTGCCACATGGTAATATAAAAGAAAGTACTGATTTAAAGTTTAAACTCACATTCTGTTGTCTAAAAAAATGTCTGTAATTATCACTGTGGTATCAGAATCGATATCGAGCGTTGACTCTACTGCTTAGTATCGAAATTAAGTTTGAATATGAGTATCATGACAACACTAACACATACAGACCACATGTTTACGTGCTGTTTGTGGCCACGCCCCCTTTCGGCAGCTCGGGTGATGGACACTATGTAGGTCTCCAGCTCCTATTCCTGTAAACTAGATCATGTGCAGTCCCTCACTGAGTAATGCACTGTGAGGGATGGAGAGAGTGAAACAGAGGAGGGGGAGATAAAGAGGAGGGGTGGAAGACAAGCGCTTTTCTGTCCTACTTAGACTTATGTCACAGTATCTTTTTGTGTCATGTGGAGGTGGAGAAATATTGTGAATTAGATAATAGCAAAAGGAGGTTAAAGACGTGTTCTACCTGATTTTTTTACCGTTTTAAAACCTTGAAAAACAGAGCTGGTTCAGTTTAAGTTAAGTTTAAGTTTCTTTTCACTACTTTCAGAGACCAAAGCGAAATGTGGGCATCATGGTAAAACAGACAACAACTAGCAAGCTAACAATACACTTCCTGATCATCGGACAATATAATGCTTTATGATTATACTGCCAGTCAAAAGTTTAAACACACCTTCGTTTCTTTATTTCCATTTACTTTTTTTTTTTTTTTTTTTGCGTTTGACCCAGATACGGCGTACCGGTGAAGTGAAAACCAGTTCAGGAGACTTTATCCTGAAGCTCGTTGAGACTAAACCAGGACTGAGTGTCAGGAGGGGAAAAAAAAAAAAAAGGATAACAATTAGTTTTTCAGTTCTCGAATTTGTGTTTAAACAAATAATGGAAAAAATGGATAACGGCCGTTTCCGCGTCTTAAACTGCGATGCCGGACTTTTGTGCCGCATACGCACTGAACCAGGACTAAACTAGGTCCGGAACCAGAAGGGGAATGAGACTGGGACCAGACCAGAACTGAGACCAGGACTGAGACCAGGACTGAGACCGGGAACAGGACCAGGACTGAAAACGGTTTAGTCCTGGTTTAGTCTTGTTTTAGTCCTGGTTCAGTCCTGCTTCAGTCTGTATGTGGTGTAAAAGTCCGGCATCGCAGTTTAAGTCACGTAAACGGGAAACGGCTGTCATCTGTTTTTTCATTTTGGTTTTGGAGACAAATAATGAAGAAAATAGTTATTTTTTTGTTCTCTTATTTTTGGTTTTATATTGAAAAATGAATGAACGAATGATATACAGATTAGTGACGTCTTTCCCCTCGGTAAAATTCACCAGATATTCTCTTTATTCCGGCTTTAAATCCTCGATTTCAGGAATCGTCGACAACACAGAATGCATGGCTCTTCCCTGATTGGCTGGTGCCCGAACTTGCACTTCCGGGGTTTTTGCGAACCCGGAAGTAGTGCTATTGTATTCCGACTCCTGACCTAGTTGCTGGAGAGAAATGAAATTGAGCCTGATTACATTCAGACAGCTCACAGCAGACTTATTTTGACCTCAAGAGCTGCTGATACAATATATCTGCACTGGGACAAGACAATATTTTGCTTAAATACATGGGAAAAAAAGAATAATTTTCAGGGCTTTTAAATTCTGTCAACCCAAGACCCAAAGCAATGTTGATTACACCATGATTAATATTTAAATGTTTCACTCTTTAAATGATTAATACTTTAGTGAAAGAATTACATATATAAATGAGTAACACTTTAATGAGACTTTGAATCAAAGAAATACATTTATATCATAGAATTCTCTAACATGAACAAACATTTTTAAAGCACATCGTAGCTTCTATCTTCCAAAGTCGCTTGCTCGCTAGTAAAGGCTTAAATGTAGTATGTACGACAAACAGCACTGAAACTAACACACTCTAGTTCAGGGGTGCTCAATACATCGATCGTGATCTACCAGTCGATCGCCAAGGTCGTGTGGGTAGATCGCCGTGTCTCGTCTCGGACTCGCGTTTGGACTCGGTCTTGTCTCTCACTCAAGGTCTGACACTCAACAAGTGCGATCATATTTCATTACGGCCGCTGCTGTTGGCAATAAACTTGTAGCGGGTGCAGGAGCGTGTGGGGCGTCTCAGTGCAGCCTGTGCGCTCATTTGAAACCCGCGGAGACTCTACGGCGCATCACAAACACACACGCTCCCTATGCACGGCTCGTCTGCGACAGCGTGTGCCCTCGTGTACCAGCGTGCATCACAGGGCAGGTTCAACTTCCTAAACATCCTACCTGTCCATCTGCCTCACGTCAGCACGCCGCCCCTCGCCTTTTCACGCTCTCGCTCCTTCCTGCGTACAGCGAACACAAGCCCCTCCCACAGTGCGGCTGATTAGAAGAGCAAGACCAAACGTGAAGCAAAAACCAGTCTAAATTTGTGTTACAGTGTTGGCACAAAGCAGGTCTACAGCATAGAGCAGATCTACAGAACAGACCTACTGCTACATTTGGCTGAAGTTTGTCTAACAAAAGTGCACAAATGCATCTGTGTTTGTCACGATGTGCGTTTGGTTTGGTAAACGTGCAGAGGCTGGTAAATATCACTGCAAAACCAGAAAAGAATGAAACTCCAGTTTGGAACTTTAAAAAACAGGTTTAAAAATCTTCCTTCACTTTTTTCACAGTTTTGTGTAAAGTGCCAGAGGAAGTTCTCTTAAAGAAGAGGTTCTCAAACTGTGGGTGAGGGTCCAAAAAAGGAGCACAGAGTGTTTCAGTGCAGTTTGCTTGGCTTTGTATTAGGTCGATCTTTATGACTTGGTCATTTTGTAAGTAGCTCTGTAGTAGCACTGAAAAAGTGTGAGCACCCCTGCACTAGTTGTTTACAGTAATGAGTTAATCCCATTGAACTACCCTAAGGTGTGAACCGTCCCCGAGTCATATTTTACATAATCGTTTCTGCCCTTAATAGTTGTATTTGCATACTCCTATTAACATCCGGTGTTTAGCCTATTGTTTTCTTTGTTTCGGTTCGGGTCTGAGGACGGAGTTGTTAATGGCTGACATGTTGTACTTTTGACCCCCATTTCTGTTCAAAGAAAGATTGTTTTTTTTTGCTGACAAATATAGCCTCTGTTCATTGCAATTGTCACTACACTGAATGGACGTTTTGTTTGTGCCGTGGAGTTTTTAAAGTGTTGTGTTTGGGTTTAAAATGGACCGAAATGCGGCGTTGCTTGTGTACGATGATATCACAGTTTCTGTTTTGAACCACTTCTGGGTGATACGGCAAAAAGACTTAAAGATGTACTGTGTAACTTTTCTGGTGGAGTATCTGTCGCCTTTTGTTTCCATGGTGATGTTATCGCTTTGTCTGGAGTGCTCCACGCCAAGACATGAACTTGTTTTTGTCCGTAAAGTTGTTTTTGTTGTTCATGTATCTTGATAAACATGCATTCTTACTGTGAGCAGGCTTGCCTCTCCGCAGATCCGACCCATAACGGTGCCTGGTGACGCTTTCTGCTTGTCCCCATGGAGACAGATAGGTCATGCCGTGCTGTAAAACCACCGTGGATACAAGAAGGTGGAAGAAATGTTCCATAGTGCACTTTTTTAATCCTTGTATAGACAGATGGCAATTTCTGATCGCGATTCGAGATGGTCTGAAGGTTGGTGGTTCGAATCCCGCGCTCGACTTCTTCTCAAATTCTTGGTAGAGTCCGAGCTCCCACAGATGAATACTGTCGCTGTGTCCTTGGGCAAGACACTCAGCCTCCTTGGCCTCCGCTGTCACACCGGTGCATGAATGTGTGCGTGAATGGGTGAGTGGTTCCTTAATGTAGGCAGATTTCCCACAGTCACGGAAATCCTTGGAAAAGTCATGGAAAATGAAAATGTAATTTTCCAGGCCTGAAATTTTGTAAATTCAATGAAAGTTTTGGAAAAGTCATGGGATTTTAGTATCTCTTTCACGCAACTACATCGTTCTGTTAAGTTCTCATTAGGCTGTTATGATTTTTTATGAATGTATGCGCCATTTGTTTAAAAGAGACGACAAAAAATGAATAAATAAATTACTGCGGCTGTAGTTCAGTTGGTAGAGCGTTTGTCCACTGATCTGAAGGTTGGCGGTTCGAATCCCGTTTTATGTCGAATCCTAGACATAAAATACATCATTGGTTGAGTGGTCTGATCCACTGTGGCTAGTTTGCTATAAGTGACACATGGTAATATAAAAGAAAGTTCTGATTTAAAGTTGAAATTCACATTCTTTTGTCTAAAGAATTGTCTGTACCGTATTTTCCGGGTTATTAGACGCTCTCTTAAGCCTCTAACCGTATCAAAAAACGACCACGTGCCCCGCAATCCAGAGCGAACCATGCATGAATCCACTCGGGTGTCTCAGCACGACACGACCGCAGCGCACGCAAACACACGGAGCAGACAACGACCGCGCAGCGAAAAGCACCCACAGACACACTCATCACTCCACGCCGACGAGGAACGGACCGAAAAAGCGAGTGCAATGTGCCTTTCTGAGTCACAACTGAGTCACTGCGAACACGCCGACAATCCGTTGGTCCCAGACAGCACCCTCCCTACACGCCACAACTGAACAAAGCCCAGAGTCACCGTGAACGCCACAAACAAAGTCCCACTGACCCATCACACTGTTGTGTTTCGTTTAAAGCTCGGTGCGGTTTATTTGTGAAAAAAGTTCGAAAATAGACCATTTAATGACAGTGCGTCTTATAATCCAGAGCGCCTAATAACCTGGAAATTACGGTAATTATCATTGTGGTATCGATTGAGTCGATTGGACGGCAGCAGCTCAGTTGGTAGAGCGTCCGTCCACTGATCTGAAGATTGTCGGCCGAATCCCACTCTCGACATAAAATACATCATTGGTGGATCATTGGTTGGATCCACTGACCACTGTGATGCTGCGATTCCAGCTCCCACGGATGAATGCTGTCGTTGTGTCCTTGGGCAAGACACTTAACCCACCTCAACCCCAGTGTCTGCGTACACTGGTGTATGAATGTATGAAGGTGGAAAAGCGCTATAAAGAATGTGACCAATAAATGCATTGACAGTTATTGTTGTGTCCTTAGGCAAGGCACTTCACCCACATTGCCTAGTATGAAAGTGGTGTGCGTGTGAGTTGGCGGTGGTCGGAGGGACCGATGGCGCAGATTGGCAGCCTCGCTTCTGTCAGTCTGTCCCAGGGCAGCTGTGGCTACAATAGAAGTTTACCACCACCGGTTATGGAGTGAATGAATAATGATCTGTGTCCAGAAAAGCGCTGTATAAAACCGATGCTATTTATTATTATTTATTTATATTTAGCCCTAAAAGTCTGATCAATTCTACACGTGTAAGGCGCCGTAAAGTCATGGAAAATTCACTTTAGATCATGAAAAAGTGTGGGAACCCTGCGTAGGTGCCTTGAAGGTAGAAAAGCACTATATAATCCATTTATTATTTATTTAAACCGTGCAATCGTATTTTGAAGGAATATGCAAAAATCTAACATTAAAGAGAGTGTATTATGCAAAATCGAGTTTTTGGAGCTTTCTGCCATGTTATTTATAACGTTGTTCCCTCGTCGAAAACATGCCTGAAGTGGTTTTAGATGCATGTTTGAGTGTTTTTGCGGTTTCTCCAGGGCCTTTTTCAAACCCTCTTTACGGTTTTGCTGTAAGATTCTGTCCAAATTCACAAGCGTACATCACCATTGCTCCCACACGACAATTCTCAATAAATTTAGAAAAGCACGATTCAAAACTGTACAATTTTACATACCTGCAGTTTCAATACCAAAATGCACATCGACGAAGTTGTGACTCAGACCATCAAAAACAAAACTTATAAAACATGTTAATACGTTGTTTCAGGTGAAAATAGCATTTTTAAAAACAATAAAAGGTCTTTTTTTAAGCAAGTATTTAAGTATTTCAATTATTATAAAGAGCACCATGCTAAAAAGTTGATTGAAAATGAAAATTACTGTAATTTTCTGAAGAGTATAACAAGCATTTTTTTACTTTTATGTTTAAATCTGGAGCTCAGTCACATTTACACAACACTTGAACCTCCTTCACAGCCACTGTTGGGCAAGTTACTTCAGAACTGTAATGTGTTATTTATGATTTGTTATTGTTATTTCAAAATAATTTGTTGCATTACAATATTACTGTGTTTAAAATGTAAAATATTACACGAATATTGCAGCACTTTTGAATTACTCTCAACAAAATAACTGTGAAGATGCTGAACTTTTGCACCATATATGGACTGAACCAGGACTAAACCAGGACTGAACCAGGACTGAACCAGGACTGAACCAGGACTAAACCAGGACTGAACAAGAGCTGAACCACGATTGAACCAGGACTAAACCAGGACTAAACCAGGACTGAACCAGGACTGAACCAGGACTGAACCAGGACTAAACCAGGACTGAACCAGGACTAAACCAGGACTGAACCAGGTCTAAACCAGGACTGAACCAGGACTGAACCAGGACTAAACCAGGACTGAACAAGAGCTGAACCACGATTGAACCAGGACTAAACCAGGACTAAACCAGGACTAAACCAGGACTGAACCAGGACTGAACCAGGACTAAACCAGGACTGAACCAGGACTAAACCAGGACTGAACCAGGTCTAAACCAGGACTAAACCAGAACTAAACCAGGACTGAACCAGGTCTAAACCAGGACTGAACCAGGACTAAACCAGGACTGAACCAGGTCTAAACCAGGACTGAACCAGGTCTAAACCAGGTCTAAACCAGGACTGAACAAGAGCTGAACCAGGAGTGAACCAGGACTAAACCAGGACTAAACCAGGTCTAAACCAGGACTGAACCAGGACTAAACTAGGACTGAACCAGGACTGAACCAGGACTAAACCAGGACTGAACCAGGACTGAACCAGGACTGAACCAGGACTAAACCAGGACTAAACCGGGTCTAAACCAGGACTGAACCAGGACTAAACTAGGACTGAACCAGGACTGAACCAGGACTGAACCAGGAGGACTGAACCAGGACTGAACCAGGACCGAACCAAGTCTAAACCAGAATTGAACTAGGACTAAACCAGGTCTAAACCAGGACTAAACCAGGACTAAACCAGGCCTAAACCAGGACTGAACCAATACTGAACCAGGTCCAAACAAGATCTAAACCAGAAATGAACCAGGTCTAAACCAGGACTAATCTTGGACTAGGACTTGGAATCTCGGATGGCCCCTGAGAGAACCCCGAGCCTGTGGAGCAGGGTGTCAGTAAAGCGCGATTGGGCGTCACCTGTGGTATGTCCATGTGGTCCTTTTGCCCACGGTCACCCGACAGTCTACGCGGGCGCACTTCTGGGCCCGACATTCGGAACCGTAACTTTGGCGTTTCACCGCTGCTGATATCGCCGTGATTTTAGCGAATTTGTATGAAGAAAAACGAAAAACCCACCACTTCAATCCAGATTAAAAAAGCTTTATGATGCACTTTACCGACATTTGTACTGAGTAAAATATTACATTTCTTCGCTGTAATGCCAAACATTACTGCGTTACAGCAAAAAGCAATGGATTACAGTAATAACGCGTTACTCCCGACACTGCTCACAGCTTCCACACACACTTTTATCACTTATAGATCTCAAAAACCGTACCTCACAATTGTTAATGGGCGACTAAAAATACATAGAGGAGATCGCAAACCCCCGGATACAGAGGAGATGGATAAGTCTGAGAGAGAGGTTTGAGAGTAGCACTTTTCTGTCCTACTTAGACTTTTTTGACACTATCTCTCCGTGTGCTAGTAGCCCCGTCCGTCCATACTACATTTTCCTAATCCCTCCTCGCCTTTTCCTTTGTAGCAGATCATTTTCTTTCTTGTGATGTCTGGGCCCGTCTTCGTATTTCGTCTTTTTTTTTTTTACTCGGGTCCCCTTTCGTTCGGCGTAACTTTGTACTTTGTCCTCCATTGTCCTGCTGTCTCATTCTGTTCCTTTCATTCTCCTCCTCGGCGTGTTTTCTTGAAAACCGAACACCATTTTGAATTAGGTCCTTTGGTTCAGACAAATAGAAAGCCTCATTCAGATGCCGGCCCAAAATATTTAGTCTGTTTATAATACGTGAATCTGAGGCTGTGAACTTGTGAAAAATCTTTAATAGCGAATTTTCAGACAAGGGTTGTGATTGTGATTAAATTTGTGATGGACTGATTGAGGATTCTGTTGAAAGTTGACATGTTAAAGGTGTTTGGCGCCCGTCACCTGCTTGTTTTTATGGATACGTCATTGCTCTGCCTGGAATGTTCCACAATATGGCATTAAGCAGCTTTCTTTACCTTACATTTCTTCAATTACAGGTGGTTTTATTGCTCCAAAAATACCTAAAAACAGACATTCTGACTGTGAGCGGGGTCGCCTCTCCATAGATCTGACCTGTAACTTGGTCTGATTTGGTTTCCATGAAGATAGAAAGGGTTAAAGCCATACTATGAAACATTTCTGACAATGCAATAATATCTTCGTTGGAAAAAGCATTTGACGGACCCTCCACGAGAAAAGTTACACAGTGCGCTTTTAAATGCGTCCAGAGGAATTATCGAAAAGACGGAAACTAATACGAGGAAATGTTTGTACAGATCTAAACTACTAATGTCCAAAAAGACCATGCAAACACTTAATTCCTGATGAAAATGATTATTCGGAATTAAACTTAACTCCGAAATAAATGGGTTTTTAAATTTCTAAAGCCGAATTAATTTATTTCACGATCATGTAAATGTTTATTCTTAAATTATTGCGGTCGTTCCGTCGACGATCCGGCTCCACCAGTCCTGGCTTCGGCCTTTTCTCCACGTCTCTTTGGATTTGCGAGCGGGATGCGGGAGTGGGCTGAGGTAGAGCAGCCGTCGACTCAGTTTGTCGTCTTCCTCACTTCTCCGACGCTCTTCCCTCCTCCTCCTCAGCCGACAGTCGTAAAGCGTGACGAGAGAATTCTCCAGCTGCTGCGCAATTATCATCGGAACGACTGCGAAAAAAGTTTGGATCGTGTTTGTGTCCGTGGCGTAACAACAAACCGAAATGACAAAAAAGCCGATAGCAGCTGAAGTGTGCGTTTTCTTCCGGTCGACGTAAATATGTTCGTGTCTCTGTCCGATCAGAACTTTTCCCCATTCCCACACATTGAGCGGAATTAAATAAAGACGATTTAACATGTTTTCCATGTAAACCTCAATCCGTAATTATTATTTCTATGTAAACTTGAAGGAGAATGTAAACGTGGCCATAGACACTTCAGTAAGCTACTAAGAAACAAGAAGCGATGTGTTGGATACCTTTTTGTGCTGTTCTTTTTGGTCTTTTGATTTAGTTTGGGTAACATTTTACTATTGCAGTTGTTACACTGCAAAATACAATAAGTGAATGTGTAAAGTTATGTTTAGATTTGAGTTTACATTCAAACTAAGGTGCACTTTATTGATCTGTCGTGAGGGAAATTCATTCTTTGTGTTTAACCCATCCATCGCCCAGTGCCGCCGGAGAAACCTGTCAGGAGCACAGAGCTACTGCCGTGCTCACATTTTTCATTAGCATTTTCGCCCGAAACATAAACAAATTTGCACAATCTGTAAAAAAAAAAAAAAAAAACATGAACAAGACTTATGTCACAGTATCATTTTGTGGAGGTGGGTGAAATATTGTGAATAAGACCAAGGTTAAACTCGCTGTATGTGATTATTTTTACTGTCTAAAAAACTTGAAAAACAGAAAAATATGCATAACTTTGGTCTTAAGATATTCGTCACTTGCCTTTATGGATTTCAAGCATCTTAATTATTCACTACGGAACAACTAGCATGCTAACAACACACTTCCGTAAACAAAAATTCATAATCTGGGGGGAAAAATGAACGGAATGAAGAGAAACCAGGAGATGAACTGAACTTTTGGCTCGTGTTTCTGTTTATCCCTGTACTAAAACCCCGCGCGGACACGTCCACCTGACCACATCAGTGTACCAGATGGCGCGCCAGGTTACCCTCCCGACCCTTTTTACCCGCTCCCCACAAACCCCCCTGTCAGAATCACTACAGCCCTTGTTCCTTGACCCCGATAAAACTTGGTCTGTCCCCAAACTGCCTGAAGCGAGCGCTGATGAGACCAGGAAGTAGTGTCACCTTGGATTTCAACCGGCCGTCTCGCACCGCACCTGTCGCACCGCACCTGTCGGCCCTGTCTGTTTCCTCCTAGCTCTCTTCAGTCCGCTGCTGTTGGTTTGAGTTGGTGGGGTTTCATAGCAAAGTATAACTATGTTTTTAAAAGTGTCCAAAGTTTGTTTTACAGCTTCTTCTCTTGGTAATCGGTTGCATAAATCTTTAATAAAATCACTAGGGATGGAACAATAACTAAAATATCGTGATATCGTATCGTCAAAAGTCTCACAATAATATCGTGGGCTGTCATAATATATCGAATTACTTTGCTTAAATACATGCAGCATCTTATAAACATTGGAAATTACATATCCCATGATTCATTTCAGTGCAGACAACATGAAGAAATGTGTTTTTTACTTGAATTCTTGTGATTATGACGGAAATAATTCACACCGAAATCTTGTCTAGGTATTTTAAAAGCAAAAAAAGTCTCTTATCTACGGTAATATTAGCCTCTTCAGAATATCACAATAAATATTGTACTGTGAGATGTACATCGTGATAATCGTTACATCCCCAAAAATCACCCTTTTAAGGCTTAGTTAAAAAAAAAAAAGTACATTTCTATTGGCTGGAAAACCTTGCTGTTATTATGATATATTACAGGGGTCTTAAAAGTCTTAAAAAGGTTTTAAATTTCATGTTCCTAAATTAAGGTCTTATAAAGTCTTAAATTATGTTGTCCAAGTCTTACTTTTTCACAAAGATCTTAAATTTCATTAGCCATTTGTTTTGTTTACTCACCTGGGCTGCAGTGCAATGTTAAATGGAGGAAGGGGAGAAAAGAACATGAAATCATTTAACGTAAATGAATGTCTAATTTGGAGGAGCGAAAACAATACTTTGGTTTCTGGCATCGGTGGCAAAGAGTAAAACGACCAGTAGAGTGGAGGAAGACGTTGAATGGATCATGAGGAAGTGCAGGTTTAATCCACAGTGACTCTTAGATTCTAGTAGTTGGTTGGTCGTTATTAGAACTGGATCTGGTGTTTTTCGCCCACATAAGGGGTGCAATGTTGGTCTTAATTTTCATTTTTAAGTGGTCTTAAAAAGGATCTTAAAAAAGTCTTAAATTTGGGGTAGTCAAACCTGGGGATACCCTGTATTAGTAGTAAAAGGACTTCATGGATCCTTGTGTTAAAAAGTACCAGTCGGGTGCTTTTAGGAAGTGACAAGAAAATTTATACACAAGTCATACAAAGTGCTTTACAAGCAGGCCATGGGTCGTCTGGTACTGGGCTGCAAAAGCTCGAACTCCAGTGTGTGCGTGCACTGGTGTATGAGTATGTGCGTGAATGGTTTCTTGATGTAAAGCACTTTGAGTTCCTTGAAGTTGGAAAAGCGCTATAAGAAATATGGGATTGCCATTTTGTTAATAAGTTAGTTCATTTTCCTCAGTTAACTGACATGATCCTTAAGAAGAAATTGAAATAAATAAGTCTCAACACTTATTATTCTACAGTCCAAAGGGGTTTTGACTGAAGTTTAACTCAACCTTTTTAACATACAGAATCCAAGATATCAGCAAATCAGTTTACAGACAAAAACATTCTGGTTATGAATTGATTTTTGATCTATGCTGTAACAATGTAAGTACCACTAATTAATAGAAGTGCTGATTAATAGAAGACTGAAATCTGAACTGCTAAACTAATAGAAAAATCTCCTACATTTCAGAACATGTTTGCAGAGAGATTTCAGATGTTCCCCGGAGAATCATGTCGTCAAAGCAATTATTTCTGCAAATTAAATAGTAAAAATCCCCTCAAAAATGATTGCAAAATTGGTATGGGGGCATTATAAACACCACAATGTATATTTATGTGTATACTTGATAAATTCTGTGCTTTTTAGTCACCATTTTTCATAATGTAATGTATTTATAGGGTCCACAGGGGTTTAAACTACAGAGTTGGCAAGTTTTGTAACTAAATAAAATGTTTATTCTTTACATTATGCTGATTTTGTCCATTTAAGGTGCGATGATGGAGGAACAGAGTGTGATGACCAGACTATAGATCCCATAAACTATTTCAGTCCTTTATTTTATGGCATTTGTTACACTGTGGAAGTTAACTTTTTTACCACTTTTCGAAGGGTAATTCAAACTATACATGGATAAGCGACCACTGTGGTATGACCAAAACTCCCAGTGGTCTGACAAAACAAAAGGCTGCTAACCGCTGCTATAAATACACACTCCATTATTCTGCCCACACACAGAGGCTCCTGTTTGGCCCCATGTCTCTCTTATCACATTGTATTAACACAGCGTGCGTATAGGCCACCTGTATTTATAAAGCTCTCCCGCTGTGTCACCCACTCGGCTCGTTCTCCCTCCTAGTTAAAGAGCCCTGCCAGTGACTCACGGCTCTTCAGAGGGAATTGTTCAAATCAAAAAAGCAAAATTAGAGAGAAAACAGGACTGCGATATAGTCACATCAACCCTTTAAATACAGGGTTGCACAAAAATCACAATCTTCAATAACAATGGTTTGTATTCATGGGTCCAGAATGATGAAATGTACGACTTTTGAATGGGAAAAAGGCCACAAATGATTATATAGAACAGGAAACTAAATCGCCGGAATTTCATTCACATTATTGCCCTATTTCAACAGTTAAAGGTATTGTATTGTTCAGATTTTTTTGCATAACCAAGAAGAAAAAGACATAGGTCACACCAGACTACAAGTTGCACTTTTTGGGGGAAATTTATTTTATAAAATCAGAGACCAGGAACCAACATTTCCTCTTGAAAGGCAGAATAGTGAACAACAGACTGTTAGCGTAACATCCATCCTCTTCCGCTTATCCTGGGCTGGGTTGCGGGACAGCAGTCCAAGCAGGAACCCAAGACTTCCTTCACCCCAGACACTTTCTCCAGCTCCTCCAGGGGGACCCCGAGGTGTTCCCAGGCCAGCCGAGAGACATAGTCCCTCCAGCGTGTCCTGGATCTTCCCTGGAGCCTCCTCCCAGTGGGACATGCCCGGAACACCTCCGCAGGGAGGCGTACGGAGCAGATGTCCGAGCCACCTCAGTTGCTCCTCTCAACTTGGAGGAGCAGTGGCTCTACTCCGAGCTCCTAACGTGTGACTGAGCTCCTCACCCTATCTCTAAGGGAGCGCCCAGCCACACTGCAGAGGAAACTCATTTCGACCACTTGTATCTGCGATTTTGTCCTTTCTGTCATTACATACATCACATATGAACAGTTCTTCAGAAAACTAGAGCATTAACAACATAACATACAAGTTTAACAAACTCTCCATCTCACTCCAAATCTCTAAATCCATTGAATTCTTCATCCTCTGTGTCACTTCTGAGCAACTCTGTGACCTCCGGAGGTAAACGGAGAATATGACAGGAGGCGTGTATTAAGTTTGATGAGTTGCTATGAGATGAGTTGTTGTTGGAGGTAAAAGAATTCATTAAAGGTCCAATATTACTCAAAATTGACTCCATGCCATGTTAGAACATTGTTTCCTTGTCAAAAACATTCCCATACATGTGTTTTGTTTCATTCACACAAGTTTAGTCCATCTACATCTCCAAATTCAGTAGAGATTGGCAACTCCAGGGCTGAGATCATCATCAAAAACGATTCTAGTGAAGGTGTATGGAGTTTAAAAACACACTGGAGCGCTTCCTTTATCAACACATGGCATCACCAGTTGGAACAGTGTTTTCCATGTGAGAGAAGAACTCAGGAGAAATGTGAACGAAACAAAGCACAACTCCGGGAAACCACATTATAACATTGATCGGAAAACAGCGTAATACGGGCCCTTTAAAACTGATGAGTTGCCATGGGACCAGTTGTTGTCGCTGTAGGTAGAAGAATTCATTACGTGTGAATGAGTGACATGTGATGAGGTAATAAAAAACAGCTCACATGATGGAGTGCGTCTGCGTCCAAATGAATAGCTGTGCGTCTCTGCGGCTCCATTTGACAGTGTGGAGTCATTTCCTTGTGTTCTTGAGGCAGTGAAAAATGACAGTCCTGCTTTGATAATTACACATTTGGAGGGCAGGTGCTGTCAGGGGCTGATTTATGAAGACAGAAGAAATGTTTCAGCTTCGTGGCACTGTACCCGAAAAAACTTTATGCCCTGACAGCTCGGTGTGCGGGGCCGTGTGTGGCTTTGTCAAAGGTCCCGGGTGAAATCCTGTTTTGGTGGCCCCCTGTTTGTCACTTAAAGTCGCACTGCGTAACTTTTCTGGTTGAGGGATGGGGGTCCGCTACCATGACGACGTTATTGTGTTGTCTGGAGAGCCTCCGCGGGTGATATTAAAGTTATCTAAGGCTACGTTCAGACTGCAGGGCTTAACGCTCAATTCTGATTTTTTTTGTAAAATCCGATGTTTTTGCGAGGTCGTTCACATTTCCAATTAAATGCGACTTGTATGTGACTCCAGTGTGAACAGTAAACGGTCCAAAAGTGTCCCGCATGTGCACTGGAGACACGATGACGTCAACCTCAGCGAGCGTGCTCTGTGTTTACGGAAGTTGTCCAAACATGGACGCGAGCATTGAGCACCTGGAGATTTTAAAGTTCCTCTCGTACCAGAGCCAGAACATGAACAACTTACTTGTTTTAAGGAGGAGATTGAGAAGGAGAAGGACGAGGTTTTTGGCCGTGGTGTTTTGTGGGACAGCGGCAGCGACGTCCGTTGAAAGGAACGTGTGGATGTGGAGACGGAGCCAAGAGTGGTGAGTGGTGATGTGCTTCGCTTCAGTGACACGGAGTTCATTAACAATTTTCGCCGACTTCAGCGCAGAATAGTGACGTTTGTGGCTTGTTGATAACGTGTAGGTGGATGAATGAGCTTTGGCCGTTCAGACTGAAGTCACATGTCAAAAAGATCAGATATGTATCGGTTTCAGGACCACATATCCAAGTGGTCCTGGGTCACATTTGAAAAAACTCGGATCTGTGTCGTTCAGACTGTCATTAAAAGATCAGATACAGGTCACATAGGGGCCAAAAAATTGGATTCGGGTCACTTCAGGCTGCAGTCTGAACGCAGCCTAACATGCATTCCTTTGATTGTGGGGGTTTAGTGTTGTAGTTAAAACCGCACTAATCAAGAGACCAAAACCTCTGAGGGTCGAGACCGAGACAAGACAGAGACTTTTAAATACCGAGATCGAGACCAAATCCACACCACCTTTGTAATTTTCAACATTTATTGTGTTTTACAGTTGTGTCAGCACATATATATCAATGGTTTTATAAATCTACCTCCATTTTATCACTTGCCGAGTGTCAGACCTCAAGTCAGAGACAAGACCGAAACATTTAAACACCGAGATCTAGACCAAATCAAGACCATCTTTGTAATTTTGTGACATTAATTTGTATTTTTGGACTCACCGTCTCATTCAATGTTTTTTCTATGTGTTTACTGCTTTCGACTTCAAATATATGAAGTAAAATATATTGAATTAAGTAGTAAAGCTAAAAAGAAAGTTAAATAACAAATATATTTTTTATGGTTTATATTCAAATCCTCAAATTAGCTGCTCTTTGTTTTGTAGAGTTATTTCACTTTTTTCTTTACTTAATAATTCAAATATTTGACGTCTTTTGTGTGTAGAAAGTAGTAAACATATAAAAGTATAAATATTTCAGAGCGTTTGACCATGTTATAGTTGTTTCCCTTCTCATTTACCCTCTCGAAGTTGTATTTGGTGTGATTCTTGCACATTTCAGCAAACTTTTTTCATTTAATGCTTTAATTTTCACCATCCCCGCCCACTGCTACTTACTTTTGTTCTCCAATTTTATTTTCTTCATCGAGGATACATGTAGGGTTTGACTTTGAAAGTGTTTGTCCTTCTCTGAACTCTTTAAAGTTTATTCTTGTGTTTTGCTCGGTAAATATACCAGCTGGTGGATTCGCAGTTATGCATGTTTTATTGTTGTGTCAGACCTGGGAGTGAAATCTGAAATCTCAGTGGGTTCAGTCAAAAAATATGAAAAAAAAAGGTGTTTTCTTACATCAGATACACTTTACATGAGAAATATATAGACAGAAAACCCGTAGAAGTGTTTAAAATGTGAGCAAATCTCTGTCTTCTCTGCTTACGTTTGCATCCATCTCCATCTTTCTCTCTTGTTTTTTTCTGTAAATCAAAATGTCTTCTTTTTTCAGGGCGTCAGGGCGCACGGGAGCGCCTTTATGTCGTCACGGAGACAGCTGAGTGAGTGTCTGTTCTGCTCTCACCTGATGGACGTGCTGTGTTCTAGTCTGTGCCAGCGTGGGGCGCTCTTTCTACTCACGCTTGGTTTAACAGCATGGCCCCCGACGTCTTTTACTTCACATAAACCACAGGATCACTGCACTGTAAAAACTGGAATATTACAAGAGTTTAAATCTCATAAAGTTTTGAGTAGGTTTGACGAGTTTAGATTGATTTATGTGTTAGTGAGTCTAGGATTTTGGACACGTTTCAAACTATTTTTATGAACGTATATATTGTTTTATGAAGCTAAATTATCTGTTAAACAGGTAATAGTTAACAAAACAACACATTGAAACCACAGTATTCAACTTTTAGCAAAAAACTAAATAAATAAAATAAAGGATAAAACTTTTTTTTTTGTTATGTGGCCTGGATAAGGACCTGCACCTGTTTATTTCTGTGTAAATGTTCCTCATACTCCACACACGACATAAATCATGTTTATCTCCATGGAAAACTGTTTTAACTTTATATTTCTTTGCAGAAAGTTACATACTGCACGACGTAAGCCGGGAGGGCTCATAACAAACGCAAATGCAGCAACAAATACAGACGCGACAACACAACAAAAAGCCGCAACGGAAATGACCGCGGGAATCTGTTTAAATGCAAATGCCACAATGAATACAAACGCCACAACAAACCAAAAAGCCACAACACATCAAAAAAAGGAAGTGACCGCAGGAATCTATTTTAATACAAACACCACAACATAAATACAAACACCACAACACAACAAAAAGCCACAGCAAAACGAAAACCGCAACAAAACAAAAAAAGCCACAAAGGAAGTGACCGCAGGACTTTTTTTTCCTGATGGACCAAGCAACGGTCAGACAGTATGGACATCGATCTTGGCCACAAAACAATAAATCACTTTTACTTACGTTTCCAACTTCGTTCACTTCTCTGTTCCTTAACTTTTCACATTCTTGTTCTTCTTCCCATTCACTTCCCGCTTGATCCTTTAACACTTTTCTTGATCCATCGGAAAATAGAGTCCTGCAGTCACTTCTGGCGTGGCTTTTTGGTTTGTTGTGGCGTTCGCATTTTTTTTGCAACGTTTGCATTAAAATAGAGTCCCGCGGTCACTTCTGTTTTGGCTTTTTTTTTGTGTGTTGTGGCTTTTTTTGGTTTGTCGTGACTTTTTGTTGTGTTGTTGCGGCGTTTGCGTTTGTTATGAACCCTCCTGGCTTCCGTACTGTAGCCATAATAAAGCAGAAAGAAAATCCTAATTCATAAATGAACACGTTTATGTGTTATTAAGAGTGATTCAAACTTAGAGTGTTACAAAAATAGATCTTATTATATTACGTTCTATTAAACACCATCCAAAATTGTCAAAAATTGTACAAAATTGTCTCTGTGTGGAATAAGATTTTTGAGTTCTTTTTTGGACACAAGTGCAGCAGCTGAATGAGGCCACTTTGAATAAAATCCACAAATCTAGACCAGCTAACTAAATAAGTTTCAACTATTTTAACAACGTGAATATAATAAAGAGTACATCTAGTCATAGTCAAGTCATTTTAACTTTGAGAGCGCTTCCATTTTGCAGTGTGGATCCTTCTAAATGATAAAACCGTCGGACAAAAAGAGGCGGTTATGTGAAGTAAATGACTGAATAAAGTTGCCATGTTCAAACCGAGAGTGAGTGCAAAGATGTCCGCAGTGAGGCATGCTTTTACCTGCACTGCCCAGTCCAGTCCCTCAGTGTAGCTCAGAGGAATGCTGCCTGTAGCTCCCACAGTGTCTGCGTCTCCCTTTAAAACTCTTCAGTATATTTGCACTTTTAAATAATTAGACAAATATATGTTTTTTCCCTACAGGTTTTATTTTATTTTATTGATATAGCTCTGATTTAAATAAGTGAATTGTGTATGAACTCCCCAGCATCCATAATCTTAGACACCTGTTTGCTCTTTTCTTTAGTTTCAGAATATTTTTAGTACTTGACGTTCTAAATTGTACAAAACTCCAATGTTTTAATGAATTCAAACTAGGTTAATCACAACTGTACCTCTAACTAACCAGAGGCAGGTTTTATTTAACTGAAGGATCTGTGTGTAGCCTGTGTTCGTACAGGAGAGGACAGGTCTCATGTGAAAGCTCAGAACCTCCAGAATTCCCTCACTGAGCTGCAGAGGCTGCACTAGCACTGATTCATCACTGGCTCCAGGTGCTGGGGTTTAAGTAGTTCAGATCAGAAAGAGGCGTTTTAGGTTTAAAACTTTGAAACTTTCATTCTGCTTTCTGATTGGATAATCGTCTCGAGAACCAAAACACCAAATTATAACATAAACAACTTGGCCGTTATGTTTTTGCAGTTAAAGGGACAGTTCTGAATTTTGGACATATGGCCTCATTTCCAAGTGAGCCAGAGTGTTGGAGACGTGCGGAGACACTTTTTAAAATATTCTATCCAGTCCTTGTATTTGCAGAGGTCGCTGGTGCTAGGCTAGTGCATGTCAATGGCCATAGTTATCCTGCCACTAAAAACAGTCTTACCCACTCCACAAAACACCCGAAGAAAATCTATTATTACGCCAGACTGTCCATGTAAATGTCTAGAATAATTTTGGAAGGATTTATGTCTGAGCAGCAGCAGTGAGTTGTACTTCCTGTTAGAAAGTTTGGCAGTGGCGTACTGATATATGAGAAAATAGTCCCTCGACATGCGGCGATTCATTCGATCCAAGGTTAGTTTTATTTCAGACATTATTCTATTATTCTCAGTGTCTCCACACGTCTACAACACTCTGGCTCACCAGGAAATGAGGCCCTATGTCCAAAATTCCAAACTATCCCTTTAAGAATAAAAGCATTTCAATTGTTATTAGTAAAAACTATAAACAGTTGTACACAGTTAGGTTGTGTTTCTGGAATTTAAAATGAAAATCTTACATACTGTTCATTTAGTGACTTGTTAGTGACTCATTGTAAGAGTATTGCTATTTCAGCTTTATAT
>NW_026571353.1:32622793-32840293 GCF_026225935.1 Boleophthalmus pectinirostris | reverse complement strand
TTCTCCCTCACTGTGCTGCAGGTAGAGAGAATAAAACTAAGACAAGACAAGACCAGAGCAGGGAGAGCTGACAGCGGATAGAGGGGAAAGTATGGAAAGGAGGAAGTAACTACTTACAAAATTAGTACATTTTTGAGGTGCTACATTTGAGTAGATTTTTAAACCTGTACTTTGTAATTGAGGATAATTCAAACATGTATTTGTAATTAATTACATTTGAAATCATATCGTTAGAATCTACAGTATAAATCCATACATTTTCTTCCATTTATTCGGGGCCGGGTCGTGGGGACAGCAGTCTGAGCAGGGACTCCCAGACTTCCTTCACCCTGGACACTTCCTCCAGCTCCTCCAGGGGGACCCAAAGGCGTTCCCAGGCCATCCAAGAGACATAGTCCCTCCAGTGTGTCCTGGGTTTTCCCCAGGGCCTCCTCCCAGTGGGACATGCCCGGAACACCTCCCGAGGGAGGCGCCCAGGAGGCATCCGGAACAGATGCCTGAGCCACCTCAACTGGCTCCTCTCGACGTGGAGGAGCAGGGGCTCTACTCTGAGCTCCTCCCATGTGAGTGAGCTCCTCACCCTATCTCTAAGGGAGCGCCCAGCCACCCTGCGGAGGAAACTCATTTCGGCCGCTTGTATGCGCGATCTTGTCCTTCGAGATCTTTGCCTTTGGACTCAGCTCCCTCTTCACCACAACGGTCCGATACAGCAACTGCATCACTGCCGACGCTGCACCGATCCACCTGTCAATATCACGCTCCATCCTCCCCTCACTTTGAACAAGACCCCGAGATACTTGAACTCCTCCACTTGAGGCAGGGACTCTCCACCCACCTGCAGAGGGCAAGACACTTTTTTCCGGTCAAGAACCATGGCTTGGAGGAGCTGATCTTCCTTGGATTGAGTAGGAACAGTACAAATCCATATTGTCCCAGTCCATGGCTGTCTGTATTGAATAGGGTTTACAATAAAATTCTTCTTAAATTGTATTAAAAAGAAATAGGAACTAGTTGTTTGAGTATTTTTGTTTATACTTTTACTTAAGTACAGTTTTGGCAGCAGTACTTGCTACAGCGGTGGAGATGTGTTGTTAAGAAGTTTTACCCTGGTTTAAGTAAAATTTTTATATAATTGAAAAGTTACTTCCTCAAAGATCCAAGAGATTGTACTTCTACTTTCTCCCTCACTGCAGCAGTGAGGGAGAAAGTGAATAATACAAAGACAAGACAAGACCAGAGCAGGTAGAACTGCCAGCAGATAATGGGGAAAAGTATGGAAGGGAGGAAGTAACTAATTACAAACTGGGTAGATTTTTGGGGTTCTCGTACTTTGTAATTGATTATAATTCAAGCCATGTAATTGTAATTAGTTACATTTGAAACCATAGAAGTTACCTGTGTACAGTACAAGTCCAACTTTTACTACAGTTTTGGCAGCAGTACTTGCTACTGTGGTGGAGGAGTTAAAAAGTTTTGACGTGGTTTAATATAATATCTTCAGATAGTGTCTTTATTACACACGAGAGACGTGGTTGTTGTCAAACTATAAGATTAATATGACAAGTCTGCGGAGCTAATCTAAAGTAATGGTAAGAATCAACATTTATTGAACTGAAGTCTCTATTAATTTCTTTCAAAAACCTTAAACATTTATTGTCCTCGACCTGAAATAATCAAGTACCAGAATGTAAACACAACTGATTGAGTCTTTTAAATGTTTACAGTGTTCCCTCATTTATCGCGGGAGTTACGTTCTAAAAATAACCCACAATAAGTGAAATCCGCGAAGTAGTCGACTTTTTTACAATTATTATATCTGTTTTAAGGCTGTAAAACCCCTCAGCACAAACTATATACACTTTTTGCTTCCTTCTTAAAACTTATTGCTGCTGTTGTCCTCATGTTATTTTCCTCCTTCTTTCTGTAACGAACCGAAGATTAATTTATTCTGTAATGGCGCCTACAGCTGCGCAACTTCTACCTTCCTTCATCGTGTCCAGAAGTCCAACTTTTTGTGCGATGGTTTACATCTTCCTCTGCCTTTTGGGTGCAACCGCAGGAGCCTTTGTCGTTGCGGAACGTTTCGTCGACATTGTGGGTTTTGTCGGGGAGAAAACTTTCACAAACATGCAGCACTTCAGAATCACACTGCTAGAGATTGAACATTTACGTACATTTGGCAAACTGAACACATTCTGTACTGTACAGGAGACGCGGCACAGAGGAGATTGATTGACAATGTTCTACAGTCCCTCAGCCAATCAGGACGCAGGTGGAGGAACAGAATGCAAATCCAAATCCAAATTACACACAAAAAAATCCGCGAAACAGTGAGACTGTGAAAGTTGAACCGTGTTATAGTGAGTGATATATTCTGCCTCCACTAGTGTTTAGGAACTCGCTTTACAGATAGCGAACAGTTTCTCCAGTAAACACCCAGGAAGCTTCTTGCTGTTTTGGGCATTTGATTGTAAAACTGTAACATACAAAAAATAAATACATATTACAATTATGTATTCACATTTAAACAAACAAAGAATAAGTTGAGCTACATAAAACAATGTATAGCTGCTTAATAATTCAGTATATATGCATAACGTAGCACAGAGGGTCAACAAAAATGAAGAAAAGAAAACAAGTTGTTCACCTTTTTTTAATTGGCCACACCATGAGCAGATCTGACAGCGTATCTGTTAGGTTTATCTAAACATTGTAAACAAGAAGAAAGACAAGAGATTAATTCAGTTTTACTCGCGAGGAGAACGGGCAGAGAGTGGGCATCAAAACCAACAGTCTCCACACGTTCTGATGACTCAAGGCCGCTCTCCTCTTTTTATTTCATTAGGAGGCCCTAGTTACAGAATGATAATTCTCAAGGGGAAGGGGAAACAGCAAAGACATAATAAGAAACTGGTGCAGCTATGCATAGTACAAACACATAAAACATGATTAACAATCAGGAGGTGCCTTAGGTCAGACACCATCATAACTCTTGCATGTGTGACAGTGGAAGTTGGCTTCATGTGAGGAATCATCTCGAGGTTCACTAGAGCGACAGGACACTGCACACAGTTGTCAAACACACAGAGGTTATTCAACAAGTGACAAGTGATTGGTACATTATAAATCAAAGAATTGTAGTACATAAATGGTTAACTCATAGGCCTAGAATATCACACAAGTATTTAGCAAATATGGGATAATAAAATTATTCTGACAGTATCCCAATGACAGACAACAGGCAACCCCACCGTGACAAAAAAATTCCCCTTATATAGTTTGGCCTAAACCACTAAGCCCCAAACAGGTAAATTTAAACTTTTAAAAACTACTAAATATAGTATTATAAGATTTACAACTATTTACATTTCATCAACTAATATTGCACTTTGTAACATCAGGATTATCAGTTTTTCACTATTATTTCATGTATTAGTTAGATAGTTAAAACCATTTTGACAGTTAAACCTCCCCTCAAACAGGACTAAAACTGGACTAAAACAAGAGTAAACCAGGACTAAAACCGGACTAAACCAAGACTAAAACAGGACTTAAACAGGACTAAAACAGGACTAAAACAATAGTAAACAAGAACTAAACCAGGACTGAACTAGGACTAAAACGGGACTAAAATGGGACTAAAACAAGAGTAAAACAAGACTAAAACAAAACTAAAATAAAACTAAAACAGGACTAAAATAGGACTAAAACAGTAGTAAACAAGGACTAAACCAGGACTGAACTAGGACTAAAATGGGACTAAAATGGGACTAAAACAAGAGTAAAGGGGAAAAAAAGGAATGAAACAGGGAAAATTAACATGGCATCAAATGAATATAACTGAAAACATAAAGGTGTACACCTGACGAGTGAGGGTGTGCTCTATAGCTCCCTCACAATAGCATTAGCTGGACAAACTATAAAACAACTTAAAGTGCGCCACAGAGTCAGTTAACGTGTTACAACATTACAGTACTTACAGGCAGATATTTTTCATGGGTCCAAAAGACAGTTTACAGGACTTAAACACTTGCAATAACAGCTGAAAAAAGACTGACAGAACAGTTGAAAAGTCTCGAACAATGAGTGCGTATACATGCACATCAGTAACCCGGTTATTAGCCATACCCCGGTTATGTCAGTATTCGGGTTACTGCATATACATGCGCACTGAGAAACCAGGACACTCATATCCACGTATACATGATCAAATGGAGTATCCCGGTTTCTTGACATAATCTTACAAATGCGCAGGCGCAAAAATTAACTTAGATCAATTTCATAAACCAGGAAAAATACAAACCGTGAGCTCCTTTAGCATAAGAAGCTAAGGAGCTACGAGATTTCCCACAATCCACTGTGCAGATTCTTCATTAAAATCTTCTGCATAAATAAACTCAACTTTACAACATATAAACCATAAACACTATAGACACATCAGCCCGTTTGATCAGATAATTCAGCTGTGATCACATTTGTTTACGTTTTACAGAAACGAAACTTAAGACCGTAGGCTAATTAGCATAAACTGTTAGCGGCGATAAAAACAACTCGCTCCTTGCGCCGCTGATGTGATCAGTTTCTTTTGGACTAAATGACACGACTCTGTGGATTATGTGTGTTATTTCTGTGACAGAAGAGGCGCTAATGATGGTAAGTGTGTTCCGTGCATATAGAGTATAGGAGATAGTTCATGTTTTAGCTTTTCAGCGTCACACGAGTGCAGGTCGTACGAGTGCAGATTGTACGTGTGCAGGTTTAGCGCAGCTCTTTATTTTACAGTCATTTCACTCGTTTGGTCACTTTATTTATGTTGGTCAATTTATTTATGTGACTACTGTTGTGTTGAAAGGCTGGAAAGTGTCTTTTGGACGCATGTGCACTCAACTTTATGTTGCAGTAACCGGGATACTGCGTATACATGACACAAGTAACCCGGTTACTATCGGAATAAACCAGCTACAGTAACCCGGTTTCTAATAACCGGGATACTGCCATAACCGGGTTACTGAAACCGGGTTACTGCGTTTACATGCACCATCAAGAAATCGGGATACTCAAAAAACCCGATCATAACCGGGTTACTGATGTGCATGTATACGCACTCATTATGGCGGCTAAGGTAGCTCAGAGTAGACAAAATAGATAAACTTGAAACCGAAATATTCTCCACTGGGGACAGAACAGTGTATTATCTACATTTTTACTAAATGTGTCAAGTCCTTTGTATATTTGTTGTAGTGAAATGCTTGTAGTGCGTCAGAGGGGAGCAGGTGGGGGTAGAATAACAGCAGAGGTGTGGAGGAGACGAGGGGGAGGAGGAGGAGGAGGAGGAGGAGAGGGGTGATCTAAGCCCACCCCGAGGCCCTCCCACTGAGATAAAGGCCTCCATCACCCAGGTGGAGAGTACATGCCCCCGGTACTGTGCTCTGTGTGGGCCCAAAGATGCTGCTGCTGCCTTCTGGGGTAAACCCGGCCAAGAGCAGCTCCATATGAGACCCACGTACCAGCCTCTCGCGACATAAAAACACTCCTCCACAGAAACGACCCGCGCTGATATCTGCTGATACATGTTTCCTCCACTGTGCTGTCTAAAAAAATGTATTTTCATAGACCCTCCACCAGAAAAGTTACCCACGTTTAATGCGTACTTAAAACTCTATTATTCAATACTTAAATACTTAAACACCGACTACCGCTTTGTTTTCACCACATGCGAGTAACACCAGAGCCTCGGTACAAAACATCACCACGTGTAGTGCCTTTTTGTGAAATTTATTGTCTTGATTAGATCTGAAATGAACATGGACACTAACTAATACATAATAAACATTTGTGTGTTGAACCAGTTTTGAAGTAGAAATGTTACGAAGCACCACATTGTGTAAAACTGAGCTAAATATTGAGGTTAGATTTATTTTTTATTTTTTCAGACCAAGGTTTTGTTCTTTATTTATTTATTTCTTTATTTTTTTAATTTGAAATATTTTGTATTTTTATTTATTTATTTTTTTATTACGTGACCACTCTGAGTAAGACCGCTAGTCAAGACTGTAGGTATGAAACCAAAAAAGAACCTAATAAAATAAATTTGAAAGTCCCAATGAACCTTGTCGAATTATAAGGTCAGATAATTGCTTCTACTTTGGAAGATCATTTATTTCTTCAGATTTAGAATTTTAAATGTCGTTGAATTTTGTCACATCTCTGAAAAAATTATGTTTGAATTATTTTTATTCATTTGATTAAATTTTAAGTGTACATTTTTAAAGAGAAAATTGTTATGATTAAAGATTTGCCTTTTAAATATTCAGCAGAAATATTTTCAAGCACAAGTTGAAATTCGGAGTGTAAAATTTGCAGTAGGCTCTATTCACTCTTGCGTAACAAACCGGGAAGACATTTGGAAACATCGGCGAGATCGGTTCGCTGTAGTAAGTCTGACAAAATATAGGAAACATTTGAAAATAGCCTGTTTTTCTTCATCTACATGTCATTGTAACTAGGACTGAACAATTTAAAGAAAAAAATTGAATTGCGATTTTTCTGGCAGATATTGTGATTTCAATTTCATCCACAATTTAAAAAAAAATCAAGTTTCAGTGCACATGAACAATTGCAAACATCACAGAAACTTACATCATACCAAAGTCCTGGGCCCTAAAGCAAAATTTACACAGACAATAAGACTTTGCGCACATTTGTTTACATGTTACAGAAACAAAATTTAAAACCACATGGCTAATTTGCATAAACTATAAGTGCTGAAAAAAAACCTGCTCACTTTTTGTGCTGCTGATGTGGTTCAGCTTCTGTTGGACTAAAGGACACGACTCAGTGGAATATGAGTGTTCTTTCTGTGACAGAGGATGTGCTGATGATGGTGAGTCTGTTCTGTGCTTCTATCGCATAGGAGATGGTTCATGTTAAACTTTACACGAACTCCAGGTTTAAATCCTCGCCTCCTAGTGTTGTGGTGGTGAATTACGTCATCAAAAACGACTGCGGCAGTGTGCGTTGAGTCGCTGCAGAACTAAACTTCGCCCTTAAAATTTGGCTTTAACTCTTTCCCCCCTGGACGCCTACTAGGAACAACCCATACATATGTTACTAGGGCTGCCCATAGAGCATAACTGCATAAAAGAAAACAGACTTCCACGAGTGATTATAAATGATTTTTACACTCATGAACTTAATTGTAACACAGACATATTTGTATCTCTGGAAACCTTAGACTCTGAACTCTTCATTTATGGATGTTTAAATGTGATTCAACTCATTTATAGGTGTATAACAGCTCACTGAAAATGAGAGTTTACCTGGTCAGGTGCAAACTCGAAAACAAAAAACTACATTCAGCATTTGATATATACATGTTTTGAGTACTATATTCATAAAAAAATAAAAAATATACTTTGTCAAAGTATTTAAACAGATTTCATATCACCAGATACAGTATAGCCAAGTGTACACCTGTTTTTACCTGTTGTACACCTGTGTGCACCTGATTCATTTTTTTTCCATTTAACTTATTCAACTCATTTAGCTTATTCAACTAATTCATCTTATTATAATATATAATAATATAATAATAAAACTCTTCCCCATCAGTGTGTGTCCAGTATTTGTCATCTTGGCTGTTTTCTCGAGTGCAGAGCTCTGCATAAGCGTTTTTTTCTGTAGCGATTCTTTTTTACATCGCATCTTGGAAAAAAAAGACTGAAATATTTTAAAGGACTCGTCTGGGCAACATCCAGATTTCAGGGCAATTTTGGTTCATAATCGAGTATAAAGCTCAGATAGTTTGTTGGGATATCGCAGGACTCCACACAGACGCATCAGCGGCATTCTCACCTTCTCCCCGAAAGTCCGTCGCTATCGCTGTTTTCCACTTTATAATCAACTTCAACATCATCACTTTGAAATCTATAAAAGTCACTTTCTCTAAACTTATCCATAAAATACGTCCGCTCCTCATTATTTCTAAAACTGTGCGCCGCAGCGCCGCGATCTTTCCATTGCACGTGTTTCGTGTTGTGTTTTTTCCGGAAGCTACAATCGTCACTATTTCGATTAACTTCGGAAAAAATCGGCGAAAACATATCCTTGAATCCTATTGGTCAGTCTAGTGTGGGTTGTAGTGGCCCCCACCGATCACAGTCTCTGTTTAAATGTGAAAAACCGAGCCATTTCTAAAGGTCGTCAAATCTCGTCTTTAGTGATACAGCGGAGGTGTGAAAAGTCGTCATTAAGGGTTCAGGGGGGTCGTCAAATGTCGTCTTCATGGGGGAAAGAGTTAGGAGCACCGCAAAAAAACTGCAGCTTTGACGCTTCCAAAATCATGTTGTCTGAGATCTCGATTTTCAGTCCAAAACAATAGATAGTTCAGCCCTAATTGTAGCGTTCCCTTATTGTCTGCAAATCAACAATTACAGCCACACCTCAGTTTTCATCATTTCCCGACGGACACACAACTCCGAGCACCCTGGGTACATGCAATTAGAAGAGACGAGGCTCCAAATTCAAGATGATTCCAAACAGCACATACCTACGCAGTCTTCATTTTACTACTGATCACATTTACTTCAGTGGGTTTGATCACAGTCGGTCGGCGAGCCCAGTGTCGGGAACTACACCGGAAGTCGTCATTTCATGCTTCCAAACGTCTTCCTGGTTTCTGACGTAAGCGTGAATAGGCGAGTTTCATTGTTGACAAAAGCGCGCGTTGCATGCTGGGAATTATTTTGGTCGGCGGCAAGAAACACTAATTCAACATGACGGACGGAGCGAGAAAGCACGTAAAGGGTATTGATCCCGGTTATTTATCCACTCTAACGGCAGAGGACCAAGACGATTTGACTAGAAATTGGTCATAATCATCGACGGAGCCAAATCACCCTTTTCAACCCTGACAAAAGGTGGAACAAACCAAATTTCTGGTCAGAATCACCAACTACCTGGACAAATATTCACTTCGGTGATATCCACAATGACTTGGTGGAAACTCCTGGGCCATTCACAGCAGAAAAGATGAAAACCTCCAAGAGTCTCGATGTGTTGTTGAACTTGTTGCAGTCCACGATTTGTTAGGATCTTCTACGTTTGCTCTGCGAATGTTTGAAAGCCGTTTAATTCGCCGTTAGCGGTTCTTTTCACTCAGAATACGAAAAAGACATTTTCTTTCTTCCGTGCTTCTATTTGTACATCCGATAATGCAGCAGGAATTTACCATTATCGGGGATAAATACGCGAGGTTACGCACTGTGTTTGACCGCTATCGTGTTTCTTGCCTGTTTCTGGCTTTTAATAACAATGACGTCATCTGAAACTCGCCTATAAAGTCTGTTGTGTTGCGGTCTGTGTAAACCCCGCCCACAGATGAGATACGCCAATAGGAAACGGCATCTGTCCTCCTCAGTGACACATGATCGATTGTTTCTGTCTTGGCATCTTGGATCTTTGCTGCCAATTTTTGCTCTGCGGATTTTACGCTGTTGAATTTAAGGACTTGGGGAAAAAAAAAAAAAAGTGTGCTTAATGTTTTAAAAGGTGAAATTTACATATTGAAAACATATACTTAAAATTTCAGTAACAAAAATTCAGAATACAAATAATTCAAACATCTTTTTTTTAGAGTTAAACAATTCAAAGCGATAAATTCAAAATCTGATGTAACAAATTATCTTCCGTATTCTACTCATTTCCAAATACATTGTCTACGAAACATCAAAATTCACAGAACATCAGCCCGTGAACAGTCCATTACACCACAATAACACATCACATCAGACGGTGCCAGATGTCCCCATGACCGGCACAATCCGGCTTTACCAAAGGCCTGGGTGCTCGTTTTCTTTCTGCGCACAGTGAAATCCTTTAAACCGGAGAGGAGCTCCAAGGTGACTGCACAACACAGCAGTGGCTCAGGCCCAGGCATCTGCAGGTGCTGCTTACATAACTGCCACGCTCACAGAGATGGACCTTTTTAATTAAGCCAAAACATCTCCTGCCCTGTGTAAAAAGTGCATAAGTCTAATGAAAAGCCTGTGCTGGGATTTGAGGACAGCACCCAGCTACAGTGACATCTCTTTTATCGGCCGGATGGAGTTTTTATTAGCACAAAAGATCCAAAACCAAGTAATACACAATATGCTAATGCCTATACTCACTACGGCAGGAACTCTATACCAAAAAATGACAGCGTGTTCTGGCTGGGCCGGCGCAGTCACTCAGTCGCAGTGGACTAGATCTCACTTTTAAAGGTGCAACCTGTGTAACCCGCTTGTCTCCAGTGGGATTCTGTTGCTTTGCCTTGAATGTTCTAGACCACAGGTGTCAAACATAAGGCCCGGGGGCCAGATCCGGCCTTTAATGTGGCCCTTGGGTGATTTTCTACTAAAATATTTTAATTATATTTTCTATTAAAATATTGGTAATTTTCTGCGGTGCTTAGCATATCAGCATCTCCAGCGTCTCTGTACGTGGCCCCTCCCACCAGAGCAGCACAAATGAAGACTTGTCTCTTTCCAAACGCTCTTAAAGGACGATCGTTTTGACTGTTGACCGTGACACCCTCATCAGCAAAATGTCAAAAATGAGAAAAGTGGACGTTGAGTGCAGGATTTTCCAAGAAAAATTGACTTATTCCTGTTTGCATACAAGTTAATGTTAAAACTTTGTGTTTAAATTGAATTTTTCTTAAAGTTTCAGGTTGTTCATAATATTATAATATTATAATAAGAAAGAGTTCATCAATTAAAAAAGATTTCTGTAATAGATTTGCATTTCTCTGCACAAATATTTGAACTTATTGTTATTTTTGGGGTTTATATGACATGAGTTTTCTGATCCGGCCCCTTTGGATCAAAGTCGGTTGGATACGGCCCCCGGACCAAAATGAGTTTGACACCTCTGTTCTAGATACACCTAGTGCCTCTGTTCAGTTTCATTTCTCTCCAGCGACTAGGTCAGGAATCGGAATACACGAGATCATTTGCAAGAACCCTGGAAGTTGTAGACCACGCACCAACCAATCAGTGAAGAGCTGTGAAGCCGTGACGTTGAACTCAAGCTCCTGTCTGGGTCCCTTTTGTGGAACAGCACAACAGTAAACAAAGCGGTCGAGATGGATGTAGACGAAGACAGACATTCTGTGTTGGCACCGATTCCCCAGATCGAGGATTTAAAGCCAGAACAAAGAGAATGTTTGGTGAATTTTATCAAGGGGAAAGACGTTATTGTCCTTCTTCCTACAGGATTTGGCGCATTACATATGTCACGACCAAATAGCAGCGATTGGATAAATAAAAAAAGTACCCACCTACCGTCGAGCGAACAAATCCTAATGCTGTGAGGTCAGACGGTTTCCACAAAGTGAAATCGGCTGATGAATCAGGCTATGGCATTATAATCTATAATCTCCTCATCACAAACAGACCTGGAGTTGTGTTTTGTTTCATTCACAAATGTTTAACACACAAACTCTGCATATTTAGGCTGACTTCTTCTCTCAAATAAAACACTTGCTTCGTTCCGACTGCTATCGTACTTATGAATAAATTGTAATCTATTTATCTAAAGATTGTGTGTTTTTAACATATTTAATATTTATTGTGATTTTAGCCAAGCGTGACGGATGAATTTAACTAATTGTTTATGGAACAAACCATTCTGCACTGGAGCACTTTAACACTTTATTTTGTAATTGTGTTTTTATATGTGTTTTTCACACATAATGTGGATGAATGAAATGTGAAGTGTGGGACCTGCCTCTCAAATCTGCAAAGCAAATTTACCTACGGGTACGAATAAAGCAACCTAACCTAACCTAACCTAGCTTGTTCCACGTTGTGATGTCATGTGGTCATACAGAAAGTGCTCCAGTGTGTTTTTAAACTCCATACACCTTCATTAGAATCACTGGGGTAATTTCAGCCAATTTCTTTGCCAATCTCTACTGAAATAAACTTAAAAGATAGCTGTTAACTTGAAAACTACCTCTTTATGACATCACAAGGTGGAACAGAACATTTTGAGCTTTGGAAATTACTCAATCATAAGTGAATGAAACAAAACTCAACTCCAGGTCTGTTTTTGATGAGGTAACAATATTATAAAAGAGTCAGTTTTGCGTATTTTAGGGCCATTGTGGTGCACTATGTAACCTACTTGTCTCCATTAAGCTTCTGTTGCTTTGCCTCGAATGTTCCACAGTATGGCAATAAACGTATGTATCTCCATGGAGACCAGGCCGAGTATGGCTAGGTGAAGAATGTAAGGTTTTGCCGGTCTTTTTGAGCAATATAAACACCCATATTTGAATAAATACAATGTTAGAAGTTTAATGACTGTGAAAAATAAAGAAATAACATCTCCGTGGCACAAATCACCACCTGAAAAGTGACATATTGCTCCTTTAAAAAAAACATAGATGGTTCAATATGTGTTTGGTTTACATGGTGTACCAGCATATTTAAAAACTGTGGTTAAATACTATGGTAGAACTGTCTGTATAATGAAAAGAAATTGCACATAATTTATGTTCAAATTCCTCTGATCTGGCCAAGATTTTAAAACTTATATCCGGTTATTCATCTTGTTTTCAGATTTATTGTCTACTTACTAGTTCTGAGACTGCTTCATTCAATTTCACTACTTTTAAACCATTTCCTGATAGATTAAAGTGTTTATATCTTAAATTTTGGTGAGCACATTGAGCAGTAAAATTCAGTAATAATACAAAGCTCAAACAAAAGGCTCAGTGCAGCTCAGGTACGGCCATCGGATTCTGTGTAATTGCAGTTCGAGGTGAGTAACAACCCTCAGAACAAAAGTGTCCATCCTCTATGTCCTCTTCTTTGCAACCTCCAGGACGAGCGAGGTGAACTCTGAACACACAACAGAAAAGCCTTTTCTAAGTCTCATTTTTCCTTCGCTCTATTGTTTCGGTTTTATTTGTGGCGTTCAGTCGGTAATACCTGGAACGATTAAACATTTGCGCTACTGGGTATTAATTTAGTTTTGTGTTCTTTGTAGTGCACTAAGATTGGAGGTGAAGACGGTGCATCTTCTTTGACCAATTATAGGCGCTAACAAAGTACTGTTCACTGTGTTGTCTTTGGTCCGTGTACCGTTTGTTCTTTTGAATTTCAATTAAGAACAAATAAGAATAAAACATTTTTCCGTTTTAGTGTCAAAGAAACAAAAAAAACAGATTCCAACCTTTATTTCCAGTGTTTAATTTAAAATTCATTACAAGTAACAACAATCAAAAAACAGTCTCTCTGCTTATTTCAGTTTTGATATTTTATTCTCTCTGGTTTATTTGCCCTGGAAGTTCTGCTGCTTCTTCCTGTTTCTCGTTATGGAATTCAACAATGACTTTCTAAAATGCGAAAGTAAACGCGTTGCAATAAAAGAAGAGAACATGTTTGTCCACAAAACTGCAAAGATTTTTCAGGTAAGGTCTTCTAGCAGCAAAATGTCCAGGGGCAAAGAATAAAATATCAAAAAATTGTAATAGGCACAATGACTGTTTTTTGATTAGTGTTATTTGAAATAAACATTAAATTAAATATTGGAAATAGAGGTCGAAATCAGTGTGTTTTTGTTTTGTTTTGTTTTGTTTTACACCAACAGGAGTGAATGAATTGACTGATGCTTTTGATATGGACAGTGTTGGGGAGTAACAGATTACATGTAACTGGGATTACGTAATCAGAGTACAATTTATGAGTAACTGTATTCAGTTACAGTTACTGTTTCAGTGAGTGGTAATTGGATTACAGTTACTTTGTTGAAATAAATGGATTACACGGCGGTATTTTCCTGTTTTCACATTTTGGGCTAAACCAGGACTAAAACCAGAACTAAACCAGGACTAAACCAGGCTAAACCAGGACTAAACCAGGCCTAAACCTAAACCAGGACTAAACAGGCCTAAACCCAGTCCTAAACCCAGGACTAAACCAGGCCTAAACCAGTCCTAAACCAGGACTAAACCAGGCCTAAACCCAGTAAACCAGGACTAAACCAGGACTAAACCAGGACTAAACCAGGCCTAAACCAGGACTAAACCAGCTAAACTAAACCAGGACTAAAACCAGGCCTAAACCAGGACTAAACCCAGGACTAAACCAGGTCTAAACCAGGACTAAACCAGGACTAAAACCAGGCCTAAACCAGGACTAAACCAGGACTAAACCCAGGACTAAACCAGGACTAAACCAGGACTGAACCAGGTCTAAAACCAGGACTAAAACCAGGTCTAAACAATATGACACTAACAGTAGGTGGACATAATTTAAGGCAGCAGTGATTTCATACAGAAATCATTTCTCTATCAATAATATTTTTTATATGCTTAAGTAAAGACTGGCCTTTTTATTTTCTTTTAGCAGAGAAAACAAAATATCTCATGTTAAGATTTCCTGGTCTTTGCTCCTCTACAGTAAACAGTTGTCTGTTCATGGAGACTTGGGCTCAACAGACAATTTGAAGTGAACAAACAACAATTTTCAGGATGTGGTTGTTACATTCATGTTGTTTTCAAAAGCATAACAATATCAAGTAATCCAAAGTATTCAGATTACATTACTCACTTTAAGTAATTTAATGGATTACGTTACAAACTACATTTTGGATATGTAATCTGTAATCTGTAGGGGAATACATTTTAAAAGTCACCTTCCCAACACTGGATATGGATGATGTTTTTAAGATGCTGAGAGAACTGGGAGTGAATGATGATACAGAATTGTTATGCTGTAGACATTATAAAGATGTTCTCTTTGTATGTTTGATTTTATGAACTATAACATCAAACAGGCGGAAATTAGCACTGGCACTACAACCTGGTACAACGCATCTCTCCTGTTCAGGTTAATGTGTACAGTGATCCCTCGTTTATCGCGGGGGTTATGTTCTAAAAACAACCCGTAATAGGTGAAGTAGTAGTCAGCTTTATATTTTACAATTATTATATCTGTTTTAAGACTGTAAAAACCCCTCAGCACACACTTCATACACTTTTCTCAGACAGGACACTTACAACCCTTTTTTGAATCTTTCTTAAAACTTATTGCTGCTTTCATCCTTTTGTTATTTTCCTCCATCTTTATGTAACGAACCGAAGATTAATTTGTTCCGTAATGGAGCCCTACAGAGCAGAGTCCTGCACGGGTTCATTTTTGGAAACCCGCACTCGCGCAGTACAACACCGCACCCGCCCGTTAACCTGAGTTTATATCAAACTTTTGTGCTGCCTACGCCACAGACTGAACCAAGACTGAACCAGGACTAACCCAAGACTAACCTAGGACTAATTCCAGGACTGAAGAGGAGGACTAAACCAGGACTGAACTAGAACTAAAGCGGGGCTAAAACGGGACTAAAACAAGACTAAAACAAGACTAAAATAGGACTAAAACAATAGTAAACAAGGACTAAACCAGGACTGAACTAGGACTAAAACGGGACTAAAATGGGACTAAAACAAGAGTAAAACAAGACTAAAACAAGACTAAAACAAAACTAAAACGGGACGAAAACGGGACGAAAACAAGAGGAAACCAGGACTAAAACAGGACTAAAACTGGACTAAAACAAGAGTAAACCAGGACTAAAACCGGACTAAACCAGGACTAAAACAGGACTAAAACTGGACTAAAACAGGAGTAAACCAGGACTAAAACAGGACTAAACCAAGACTAAAACAGGACTTAAACAAGACTAAAACAGGACTTAAACAGGACTAAAACAGGACTAAAACAAGACTAAAACAGACTAAAACAAGACTAAAAAAAAAAAAAACTAACACAAAACTAACACGGTACTAAAACAAGAGTAAAACAATAGTAAACAAGGACTAAACCAGGACTAAACCAAAACTGAACCAGGACTCACTGTCGGGACAGGCTCGAAGGTGACCGCACGAGAAAGGACTGACAGAGAGCTCCGCCCCTCACCGAGGTTAAGCGCGGCAATTGCCCTATCGCGCTGCACTTCAGAATCGCACTGCTAGAGATCGAACATTTATGTAAATTCGTCAAGCTGAACACATTCTGCACTGTACAGGAGACACGGCACGGAGGAGACTGACTGACAATGGTCTACAGTCTTTTAGCCAATCAGGACGCAGGGGGAGGAACACAATACGCGTTAATACACTGTAAAAAAAAAAAAAAGGCATGCGAAATTGCACCAAAATTGCGATATAGCGAGGGACGACTGTACTGTGCTCCGTCCCTGCCTCATTAAATAAATAAATAAACTAAACTAAACGGAATAATCAAAAGAGCAAATAGTACACGGACCGTCTTTTGTACTTCTTGCATCTTGATTTAGAGCTATTGCGTCAGTGCCATTTTAATATTATCGTTCATGATTGTTCTGTAGCGATACACGACACTTCGACGTTTGTTATCGTGATTGGCGTGGGCTCGTATTGATTGCCCGCGCGCCCTATTCAGAACGCTCTCCTCTCCCCGGACTGACCGCGTGCTGGCGTAGCTGTTTCGGTCCTATCGGAACACTCCTGCCCTACAGACTGAGATGTGGGGTCCTCCTTAATGGCAATGGACTGTACTGGATCTCTATCTTAAAAAGGCAGAGATGGATCAATGGATGCTGTCCTGATGGATAGATGGACAGATAGTTACAGAGAGAGGGGAGGGAGAGTGATGCTTTTGGTCCGCTGCCAGAGCACTTGTGTGGGTCTGCCGCTCGGGGGGGGGGGGTACTGCCTGTGCCTCTAATTATAGACCGAGGCACTCAAACACACACATGTGCTGCGCCGTCTCAGGCCCATTCACGGTAATGAGCCTCTCCGCTCCAGGAAGTAGCCCGCTCCACTCTGCGCTCTGCTCCAGGAACCGGCAGCCACTCTCCGCTCGGCTTTTTTCACCGAGGTTACCATGACCAGTTTGCCCCCCCCCCCCCCCCCTAACGTAGACATACTTAGATGCGAAATTCTTTATCTCTGACCATCGCTACTGCTCGATCAATTGGCGAGCTGCCGCTAAATGGAGTTAAATCTGTCGCTCGTTCACATATAAATGAACGGAGAAGCCGGTCCTCATGTTAAAGTGAATATATAAGATGTTTATTTCATGATATTTATGCCATTTATCTGGTCTCATCAACAGTAACGTGTAAAGGAGGACGCTTAGGCTACGTTCAGACTGCAGGGCTTAATGCTCAATTCGGATTTTTGGAGATTTTTGTATTTTTTTACATATTTCAATACATGGACCAATCAGAGAAAAAAAATTATACTGAGTTGCGTTTAAATTACGCTAAAAAGACGCAGTATTAATAACAACTATACGTTTGATTCACTGTTTTTAAAGGTGCATCGTGTAATTTTTGTAGTGCTTGTCTAGAATGTTCCACGGCAGACATGAACCCTATCTCAATTGAGACAACTTTAGGCTACATTACAGGTCAGATCTGTGGAGAGGCAAGCCTATTCACAAACAGAATTATGGTATTTTTGAGCATTAGAAACCCCCGTAATGAATAAAAATGCACGGTGACGATCCCTCCACCAGAAAAGTTACACAATCCATCTTTAAAGTGTTTCCTATCACGAATTGGAGATGGAAAAATCAAACTTGCGCTCACCACGAGAGCAGAGTTGTGCATTTCTCTCAATAATTCTGTGCACTTTGAAGCCCAAATTACATGATCAAATATTGTAACGTTTTCCTATGATTTTAGAAAAGTAACTGTATCCATGAGAAAGTAACTATACTGGAATCTAGTTACTCAAAATGTGTACACACTGCGTATTCTCGTTTACTTGCCAACACTGATTATGTAAAAATAAAACTCCCAAGAACTAAAGAGTAGCAGAGCGTTGGAGGTTTTTTTTTGTGAAATCAATTTTTTTTGCGAGGTCGTTCACATTTCCAATTAAATGCGACTTGTATGTGATCTCCAGTGTGAACTTTAAACGTCCCAAAAGTGTCCCGCATGAGCATTGGAGGACACAACGACGACGTCACACACAGCGAGCGAGGAAAAGCGGGTGTTTACGGAAGTTGCGTAAACATGGACTTGAGCATGAGCACCTGGGGATTTTAAAGTTGGTGTCGTACCGGAGAAAGAACGTGTACAGCTTATTTGTTTTAAGGAGGAGACTGAGAAGGAGAAGGACGAGGTTTTTGGGCCATGGCGTTTTTTGAGGCAGTGGCAGCAACGTACGTAGAAAAAGGAACGTGTGGGTGCGGAGTCACAGCCAAGAGTGGTGGGATTGATCTGTGCTGTGCTGCTTCACTGACACGTAGTTCAGACACAATTTTCCTATGATGTACACTGTACAATGATTACGTGTAGGTGGGATGAATGTGACCTGGCCGATCAGATTGAAGTTGCATGTCAAAAGATCGGATATGTATCGGTTTTAGGAGCACATATCCAAGTGGCCTGGGTCGCATTTGAAGAAAAATCTGATCTGTGTCTTTCAGACTGTCATTAAAAATCAGATTTGGGTCACTTCAGGCTGCAGTCTGAACGCAGCCTTAGTGTCACTGGATGTAGGGGTGTGCAAAAATATCAAAATATCACTATATCGTATTATTTAATGTGATGATACAATATCGATGTCGTGGGCTGCTGTATCGATATATCGCCAAGAGTATTTTTTTGGTATATTTTACTAAATTATTTTGTTACAGAGCTACAGTTCTGTTGCTTGTTTAGAGGAAGGAAACTCATTTATGCGAAACATTTGACATTTTCACTGCTTCGATGATTAAAATTGTTTCATATGAACTTTGCACAAGAAGTGGTTTAACAAAAACTTTTAGTATCGCAGCCATGATTTAGCCTTTTTTTTTTTTTTTTTTATTGAACCGTATCGAATTGTTTTTTTTGAAATACATCGTATTGAATCAAAAGTGCACTGTATCGAGATATGTATTGTATCGGCAACTTCTTAATGATGGCGCTCGGCTCCAGTCAAATGAAGCTCACTGAGGCTGCGGTTAAAGAGGCAAATATGGAGCCGCCGTATTTCACATTAGGAGCAGGAATTTATTCAGGGACAAAACATGAAAATAAAAACACCAGGATCATGCAGCACGTGTTAATACAAACTTTTTTGGGGTTTGTTTTAAGACCAAAATGTTAAATGTGATAGCAGCAGTTATGGAGAGAGGGGAGGTGTTTTTTTCAATACAAAAGGGAACCGAAGCCTGAGTTGTTGGATCCAGAAATGCGCACGTACTCACTTGATATTTGGAAAGCTCCGAGTAGCACGTTACCCATGTCGATTTAAATATACAGTCTATACTAGGTTCTGCACCAGAGCCAGACAAGTTCAGAAATCGTGACTGAAAGTGGGTTATCTGTCAGCTCGGATGCCACTTTTTACACGCTAATTATGATCTAAATAAGACTTCAAAAGGTTTACACACTCAACAGTGACTTTAAACTTTAAATGTGATCGACGGGCTCTTTTTTGCGGGCTAATACCAACATCTCACACTTGTTCTCATCTCAAAATCAAGTTCATTTCTGTCGTGTGAATGTGACTTTTTTGTTTTGTTTCAATACTCGCTCAAATGAGGATCTACTTTTCGCGTTTTTAGTATCTGACGAGCATCTGATTTTTCGACCCAAGTCCACACCGATCTCACCAAACTCCAAATAAGATCAATTCTCGAAACGCAAGTCTTTTCTCGCTTAGATTCTTCTCGATATTTGCGTGTATGTGTACAGTATGTGTCCTCGCTCGCTGCTCGCAATATGTTTTGTGTGGCTCTTTGTCAAGTGGCTTTAAGGATGCATTATGTTCTACACACATGACAATCTGCAGCTCACGGGAACAGACAGCATATGGGTCTATTTGCATAATGTACATGACTGTTCCTGTTATTCCATCGTCTGAGAGAAAGGCTCTTATGTAATTAGCTAAAGAAAACAGCAACGTGGATGGTCAGCCGCTACAAATAGGAGTAATTACCCAATATGGCAATGGAACGTAATCGAATTGTCCATGTCAGTCACGTCTATATGAAAAAGTTTTGGTTTTAGTGGTTAAAGATGCACTGTGTAACATTTCTTTTGAGGGTATGGTTCTGTAAAGATGTTGTTGAATGTTTCACAGTATGACTTTAACTTCTAACTTCAGTGACGGGTGTTTTTATTGCTACAAAAATGTGAGTTAAGGTGTGCAAAAACATGAACATTTCAACGTATTGTATTGTTTAATGTGATGATACAGTACAGAGTATTTTTTGGCATATTTTACAAAATTATTTTGTTTCAGTGCTACAGTTTTGTCGCTTGTTTAGAGGAAGAAAATTCGTTTATGTGACACATTTGACTTTTTCACTCTTTTGAGGATTAAAATGTTTGTGTTTCATATGAACTTTGCACAAGAAATTGTTTAACAAAGACTTTTAGTGTCACAGCCGTGATTCAGCCTTTAGTTTTATTGAATCGAATCGAAAGTGCACTGTATCAAAATATGTATCACATCATGGCCTTTGTATCGAGGTATGTATCGTATCAGCAACTTCTTAATGATACCCAGCCCTAATGTGAGTGTTCTCGCATTTTATGGAAGTTACATAGTGCATCTTAGAGTTTTGATTCTAAAAGAAAAGTGATTTGACAGTGTGATAGTTGCTGATAGGTTTTGGGTAAAATCTTTGCCCATCAACCAGAGAATCTTGCTTGAGGGGAAACATACACTTCATCCAGATTGCTTTCTTATGTCACAATATCTTTGCATCTTTGAATCTTGTTCATCAGAAAAGGATATCTGTTGTACAATACATCCATAAAAATATGTTTAGTATTAAACAGTTAGCCAGGCTGGCGCCACCTAGTGCCGCCGCGGAATTGCATTTCTCAGAATACACTAGACGGTGCAAGAACCCCGGAAGTGCGAGTCCGGGCATAATCAGCACAATTGTGCTTTGTGGTCGGCTCAAGCAGATTTTCATTTACGTCTTCTAAGAATGTAAGACTTGGAGTCTGAATATATTACAGTACAGAGCAGTGGGTGGAGATAGGGGACAGGTGAAAACAGACATTTACTGAACACTCAAACTTCAAACACAGGACATTACAGCATTATTCAAACATGTATTAATAAGTCGGAATACAACAATGAGTGAGATGTTGATAATGATGACGGGACACTTTTAAAACACAGTTAAAACTCATAAAGGTGTATTTTATGCCGCCTAGTCCCTCCGCTTAATTTAATTTCGGTCGAGATGGATGTAGACGAAGACAGACATTCTGTGTTGGCAACGATTTCTGAGATCGAGGATTTAAAGCCGGAACAAAGAGAATGTTTGGTGAATTTTATCAAGGGGAAAGATGTTATTGCCCTTCTTCCTAAGGATTTGGCGCATTACAAACGTCACGACCAAATAGGTTAAATAAAAAAGTACCAGTCTACCGTCGAGCGAATGAATCCTAATGCTGCGAGGTCACACAGTTTCCACGAAGTGAAACCATGATGAATCAGGCCAGTATTTTGCATAATATCAGCCCTTTAAAGGTGAACTGTGTAACATTTATTCAGTTACAGGTGGTTTTACAGCTCAAAAATATCTAGAAAAACAGGCATGGAGCAATAACATCTCCTTGGAGAAAAGCATTTGACGGACCCTCCACCAGAAACGTTATGCAATGCAGCTTTTTGACGTGGCATTATCTAACATTGAGTTTTGTGTTTCAGTGCTGCTTAGCTCCTCTTTTCCCTTCACCTTTAGTTAGTTGTAATGTGACGGTGTAGGCGATTGCTCTTTATTGCAGAGACATGATTTCTCTTAATCCGCGCGGCCGTGAGCAGCTTTAGGCCTGATCCATCTCCATTTATAATCAGGTTTATAATGTGCCTTAAGTGCGTCGTCTTTCCACCGTCCTCCAGATAACTTTAGAACTCTTCCTCCTCCGTGCCTTCTCGAGTCCGTGTGCTGAGTGGACACAAGAATTAGCATCGGAGGAGGACAGAAGGGAGCGCGGCGCCCCCTGCTGTGCGTCTTCCATCCCGCTATAACCCCACCTGGCCCCGGGGCAGTACCGCGGCGAGGAAGACAAGGGCGCACTGAGTTGGAGGGGCCTCTGCGTCCAAACACTGTAAAAACAAAGTGTCTATAAATAACTTAAGTACAGAATAGTTATCTTGACCACATATTTTGGTACTTTACGCTAAAAAAAAACATTCTAGATCATTTTATAGAAGACATATCATGCTTGAGTCTGCTTTATAGTTATAATCTGTGACACCAGTGGATCTTTATGTTATACTTGCACATTTTTTATTGTAATAATGATCTAAATTGACTTAATAAAAGAACCCAAGCAAGCTGACTTCCGTGTTAGAAAACCACAGTGCCCAATGGGAGCTGATGTCGCTGTAAACGTCATCACAGCAAAATAACAAAAGAACCTCATAACTATCGGAAACTGTGACGAACATCTGCTCATCAAACTAGTGAGCGGATATAGAATAGTTATCTTGACCCATTATTTTGGTGCTCTACAATCCAGTTCATTTTATATTCATATTGTGCTTGAGGCTTCTGTACAGTTATAATCTATGACACTCATGGATCAATGTTATAATTTGCACATTTTAAGGACCTGTTTATACGAGAACACTTGTGAGTAAAAATGACTAAATATTTGATCAGGAGTGCCTTTCGTTTAGACGGTGATGGCGTTTTTGGGGCTTAAAAACGCCAAAATCTGAAACCACCTTCCAGAGTGGAAACGTTGAATACTCTCCTCCGTAGTGTTTCCGTCTACACTGCCCAAGACGCAAAACTCTGGTCAGATCTGCTCACGTCGTGTACATGTTTACTTCACATACATACAGTACACAGAAACAAACATGTCGGATCATTTCCATGCATCGGACCTTCAAACTGTTCTGGCAGCTCTAATAAACTTACAGGAGGCATCCCAACAAATGTACAGAGTACACACAATTAGTGAAGAGAGAAGGATCTGCAATCACCTCTGTCAATTTCTGGATGCACCAGTTCGTCACAGGCGAGTCAGACGGCATGCATACCCAATCGAATTTCTCACACTTTTGTGTCACCGTATGCATGCTGATTTCCTCCTGAAAACGTTTGTCTAAACGCCGAATAAAAAGTGAAGATGCGACTCTACTTTTGCGTCTTCTGTTCAGTCCGTTATCATATAAACGTAGCCTAAATTGCAATATTCTTCTAAAACAACTTAATAAAATAAACAAGTCTGCTGTAGCTGTCAGCATCTCCTATGGGCAGCTGCACATCACACTCGCAAGCGGTGAATTTTTCATTTGTACCAAAATGACATTACCAAGTCCTGTGTGTATCACCAATTAAGAGACTAAAACTGGAGAACGAAGTAAATACGTCACAGTGGGCGTGTAGTGGTGGGGGAGAGAAAATGGGAGTTGAAAATGGGAGTTGATCCACAGTATGGCGCCTTGTTAATAAGTGATTCAAGATTTCTCAAACATTCAAGAATCACCCCAAATACAAGTTATAGAGAGTGTAAATGAGAAGGGGAAACAACTGTGACATGGTTAAAATCGCAGAAAAAAAAATGATTTTGCATAATAGGCTGCTTTAAACGGTTATCCACTGTCCAAACTCATTCCTCACTTCATTACATGATCACTTTATATATTCAGTACTTTATTAAAGGCCCCGTACCAGATTTTTCCCCTATGTATTTGAGGAGTTTGTGCCAGAATTTGAGGAATTTGTGTCAAAATGTGGGGAATTTGTGCCAAAATTTTAGGAATTTGTACCAAAATGTGGGGAATTTGTGTCAAAACATGGGGAATTTGTGTCAAAATGTGGGCAATTTGTGCCAAAATTTGAGGAATTTGTGTCAAAATGTGGGGAATTTGTGCCAAAATGTCGGGAATTTGTGCCAAAATGTCGGGAATTTGTGCCAAAATTTGAGGAATTTGTGACAAAATTTGAGGAATTTGTGTTAAAATTTGAGGAATTTGTGTCAAAATAAATCCGCTGTTTGCTGTCTGTTTTATTGCCTTAGAACCAGGAAGTGCAGTGTTAGCATACTAGTTGTTGTTTTCATTATTGTGATGGCAAAACTCAGCTTTGGTGGGTGAAAGTTGTGAAAAGCGCTCATAAACTCATCGTGGTGAATAATTAGGACGCTCAGAATGCATAAAGCAAGTGAGGAGTAACTTTGGACCACCGCAAACTGTTTAAAATCATCTAGTTCGGATTTTCACGTTTCGAAAAGCAGTAAAAATCGTGGTCAGAGCCTTTCCCTTTTTTGCAGTGTAGAGTCCTGGCGTAGGAGGACAGGCTCGGGCCCAGTGTCCCCCGCGGGCAGGGCAGCTCGGCACGGGGAGGCGGGCTCCTCACTGGGCACAGATGGCACCAGCCGACAGACCGGGGCAACGGTGCCGACGTAAACATGTTAAGAAATAATTATACTAACAATGAGAGCGTGGACTGGAGGACAGCGGACAGCAGGGGGAGGCAGAGGGGAGGAGGGAGACGTGGACGGGACAAGAGGACACGGGAAGTCAGGAAGAAGAAGAAGAAGAAGAGGAGGTGGAACTAACTATAGGACAAGACATGGAGGAGAGGTTGTTATGAAGGAGCACTGTGTAACTTTTTGGTTGGGGGTCTGTCACCTGCTTGTTTCTGTAGAGATGTAACTGCTCTGCCTGGAATGTTCCACAGTATGACATTAAATCATTTGGGCTGGTTTGGTCTCCATGGAGATAGAAAGGTTTAATACCCAGGGTCATGGAAATCCTGGGAAAGTCATGGGAATTGGAATGGAAATTTGTAAATTCAAAGAAATAAAATAATAATAATTTAAAAAATATATATATATAAAATGTGTTTCTCACCTTCCACGGTGGTAGGTCTCTCTCACCCTCATTCAGCTCGGGTCGTCTACCAGAGGCCTGGGAGCTTGAGAGTTCTGCGCAGTATCTTTGCTGTTCCCAGTACTGCACTTTTCTGGACTGAGATGTCCGTTGTTTTTCCCGGTATCTGTTGTAGCCACTCTTCCAGTTTGGGGTTACAGCCCCGAGTGTCCGATCACCACAGGCACCACTGAAGCCTTTACTTTCCAGGCTCTCTCCAGCTCTCCTTGAGCCCCTGGTATTTCTCTAGCTTCTCGTGTTCCTTTTTCCTGATATTAATCGCTTGGTATTGGTATATAAATATATATATATATATATATATATATATATATAATAATAAAACATAACAACATAAAAATTATAAATAAAAAAAATATATAATAAAAAAATAAAAGTTTTTAAAAAGCCATGGAATTTTAGTATATCTTTCACGCAACTACATCATTCTGTTAAGATCTCATTAGACTCTTATGATTATTTCCGAACGTCTGCGCCTTTTTGAGACGACAATCAATGCACTGACAGGATTTTGAATTTTAAAAAACTATAAAACCAAACCATAAAGTGAGCGGAAAGAGTTAACATTTCATATTTAGTCCTAAAAGTTTGATCAATGGTGCTGTAAAGTCATGGAAAATTCACTTTTAAGTCATGTGAAAGTCATGGAAAAGTTTAGAATTTTTGTAAGTGAAAGAGTGGGAACCCTGAATACAATACTGTGAAACATTCCAGACAAAGCAATAACATCTCCATGGACCAAAGTATTTGATGGCCCTTCCACCAGAAAAGTTACGCAATGCACCTTTAAAAAATTCAGTTTCTTGTTATGGTTTATTAACCTCTAAAACATAATAACACTTAGATCACCATGTTACCGTTTATTGTTTTGAAAACGCTACAGTATATTCACAGAAAACAACATATTAACATATTTAATTAGTTTCAGTTTAATTTTTGACACTTAAGTTCCCCTTTCCATAGCTCACCGTGCTAAGTCACTCCCCCTTCAAAGCACTGTCACAACACTATTGATTAGTTGATTGTTTTGTTTTTATTTCGAGTTTGTGCCAAGAGAGAAACAATAATCATACACATACTACATATACTTTATAAACAACAGAAAAGCACGTTTCTCGAAATGGAATGGAAAGAAGAAAAAACTTATTTGAACCCACCCCCACTGATGATGTATTTTCAAAAATGATGTGATTTCTTACGTACATAGATCACGAAACTTTACAAATATTTACATATCGCAAAATAAATTTCATACTATGGTCGTGCAAACTAATAATAATGATAAAGAAGAAGAAGTTAATCATTTATAATTTTATCAAAATAAGCAAAATAAGAATGAGAATAAGACCTATTGAAACTACTGCACATCACGTCAGGTTTGTGAAGCTGTAGTGTCGTTTTGTATCATGATTTTGCATATTTATGAAAAATCGGTCGTGTTGGAGCATGGGTGATGTCGTTTTATGGGCTGAGCATTGGACAGGGTTTGAATAGGGCCCAGGAGAGATCGCTAGATGACTCAAACACACATGGATGACATCTAAAACCACTTCACACGTGTTTTTGATGAGAGATATGGGATTATAACGTGATAGAAAAGCTTCAAAAAGTCAAATTTGCATCATAAATCTGCTTTAACACATGCGGCTGCACGATTTTGAAAAGAAAAAAAGGTTTGTGTTAAGTTATGATTTTTCTGATAAGTATTGCAAACCCCAATTTCCTGCTGCATGGTCACAATTGTTATTCTGCCTACAGCTCTGAAAGAGTTACACACATATTTGATTTGGAAGATTGGACTGAATGGAAAGAGAATAGAGATGGCAAAGTGTTGTAATTAGATTTGAGATATATGTTCAAAAAGTAGAATTCTGTTAAGAGAGCTCTTTCTAAACAACTCCAGGAGAATTTAAAGCCCTGTATTATGCAAAATCGACTCTTGTGTGAGCTTTAAGTCATGTGAGAATGTTGTTACCTCCTCAAAAACAAATCCAAATCCAAATTCACTTTATTTCTACAGCACATTTTACAAACAGTACAGTTTCCAAAGTGCTGCACAGAGATCATAAAACGAAGACAACAAAAAGGTACATCGCTAAAATTTGGTCATGCCAGTCCTAAAACAATGAAAGCAAATAATAAAAATAAAATAAATAAAAGACACAGAGGACCACACAACTAAAGCCAAAGAATAAAAGTGGGTTTTAAGATGAGACTTAAAAGGGGAGTAAATCTGAGATGAGACTGAGGGCCTGTCCACACGACAACGTTTTTTGGTCAAAACAGTGAAGTTTGTATTCGTTTTGGTCTTTTGTCCACACAGAGCCGGTGTTTTGTTTGGGTGAAAACGGGTGTTTTTTGAGAATGAGTTCCAGAGTGGAGAAATCGGAGAAAGCCAGCGTTGCATTGTCGTGTGGATGAGCAAACCACAGCTTTTGTAAAATTATGCCATCGTGTCCTTGCCTCAAGTGGAGGAGTTCAAGTATCTCGGGGTCTTGTTCATGAGTGAGGGAGGATGGAGCGTGAGATTGACAGGTGGATCGGTGCAGCGTCGGCAGTGATGCGGTCGCTGTATCGGACCGTTGTGGTGATCGATTTACCGGTCAATCTACGTTCCTACCCTCACCTATGGTCATGAGCTCTGGGTAGTGACCGAAAGGACGAGATCGCGGATACAAGCGGCCGAAATGAGTTTCCTCCGCAGGGTGGCTGGGCGCTCCCTTAGAGATAGGGTGAGGAGCTCAGTCACACGGGAGGAGCTCGGAGTAGAGCCGCTGCTCCTCCACGTCGAGAGGAGCCAGTTGAGGTGGCTCGGGCATCTGTTTCGGATGCCTCCTGGACGCCTCCCTCAGGAGGTGTTCTGGGCATGTCCCACTGGGAGGAGGCCACGGGGAAGACCCAGGACACGCTGGAGGGACTATGTCTCTCGGCTGGCCTGGGAACGCCTCGGGATCCCCCCGGAGGAGCTGGAGGACGTGTGTGTGGAGAGGGAAGTCTGGGAGGCCCTCCTCAGACTGTTGAGCGGAAGAAAATGGATGGATGGATGGATGGATGCCATCGTGATCCCGTCGTCGTCAGGGTCCTCTGATGCAGCAACGCCTGCAGCTCTCGAACTGGCCTCCTCAGACCGTTGCCCAAAAGGGACAGGTGTAGCCTACAGCGCCGGTCCTGTCTACTAACCGAGATACACTCTTAGCACTAATGCTAACTACACGCACCTCAGATTACGCACACGGATCAATAACAAAGATTACGCACGAGCCATTAAGCTGTTGGAATTTGAGACCAAGTTATTCTAATAATTCTTACCCAAATCTTATGACTAACACCGAAAACTTATGTTTAACTTCTGCAAAACAGATTTTCTATATTTCTGTGATACGTCTAAAACCGGCTAAATTACCTTAAAGTTTAAAAAACAGTGATGAGGTTTGCATTATTAAATATTATTATCATTGTGAACAGCGCCACATACAGGTGTGGCAGATGAATTACATCATTTTCACTCAGTGCTCCGTTGTCATCTGGATGTGAATATTTATTGATCCACATGTATGTAGACGCAATTTTTTTTCAGCCTGTAAAAGAAAAAAAAAATCCAGGAGCGTTGTCATGTGGACGTAGCCTTAAAAGAGGAGTAAATCTAAAACAAGACTTAAAAAAGGAGTAAATCTGGGTGAGGTCCGAGACATAATGTGTGGCCTGTCCATTCAAAGCTTTAAAAACAAACAATAAAATCTTAAAATCAACTCTAAAACGAGCTGGAAGCCGGTGTAAAGATGCTAAAATCTGAGTAATGTGCTCACGTTTTTTGGTTCTAGTTAAATGGCACACAGCAGATTTTTAGACTAACTGTAAATGAGAAAGTGACTAATGTGGGAAAAAGTGTATTACAGTCATCTAAACAAGAGGAGATTAAACTGTGCATGACCTGTTCAAATGATTTAAAAGATTTAAAAAAAAAGGTCTAATTTAATATCTGGAGATGTGTTTTATTACATTCAGACATGTTTGAGTAAACCTTTATTATTAGTCTGTCATCTCCAAGTCTCAAGATGCTCTGTTCCAGCAGTAAAATCACAAGGTGGAACAGAGCGTTTCCAGTTTGAGAGAAGAACTCAGCCTTAATATACAGGGTTTGTGTGTTAAACGTGTGTAAATGAAACAAAACACAACTCCAGGTCTGTTTGTGACGAGAAAACCTTATAACATAGATCAGAAAATAGCGTAATACGGGCCCTTTAACATCAGAGAAAAGAGCGAAATAGGAAGAGGCGAACTACCTCTAAGAATCTTTTTCAGAGCTTGTTTGAAGAGGCTCTAAACTACAGGTATAAGATGTTTCTATAAAGGAACAGGACATTTTGTTATGAAGAAAATGAAAGAGAAATCAGACTCCATATTGAACTGTAAAAGTGAGTTTCCAGTGATACCAGAGTCCAGGCTCCCAGATCCAAAAGATGACCTACTTTATAAAGCAGAAAGTACTGTGTGTGTGTGTGTGTGTGTGTGTGTGTGTGTGTGTGTGTGTGTGTGTGTGTGTGGGCTCAAGAGCACATACAAAACACTGGAACTGTTTTACATTCGACTGAACCGTTTTTGATGAAGGAACGCCTACAGTTTCCGAGATTACTGATCAAATAGAATAAAAATCATTATCTGATTTGCTTAAAGCCACAGTTTTAAGAGCTTTTTTTTTTTTGCTTTTTGTTGTGTGTATTTCACTGGGGAAATCTGAATGGGTTTGCATCTCCACAACAACCCTCCTGCTTGTCTCCATGGAAATGTTCTCTTGGCTAGAATGTTCTAGCCTGATTCATCAGCTGATTTCACTTTGTACAAACCGTCTGACCTCGCAGCATTAGGATTCGTTTGATCGACAGTAGGCGGGTACTTTTGATTATTTAACCAATCGCTGCTATTTGGTCGTGACGTATGTAATGCGCCAAATCCCGTAGGAAGAAGGACAATAACGTCTTTCTCTTTGATAAAAATCACCAAACATTCTCTTTGTTCCGGCTTTAAATCCTCGATCTCGGAAATCGTTGCCAACACAGAATGTCTGTCTTCGTCTACGTCCATCTCAACCGCTTTGTTTACTGTTGTTCTGAACCACAACAGGGACCCAGACAGGCAATAGACACACCTAGTGTCTCCGCTCAATTTCATTTCTCTCCAGCGACTAGGTCAGGAATCAGAATACACTAGACGGTTTGCAAGAACCCGGAAGTTGTAGACCGTGCACCAGCCAATCAGAAAAGAGCTGTGAAGCCATGACGTCAAACTCAAGCACCTGTCTGGGTCCCTTTTGTGAACAGCACAACAGTAAACAAAACGGTCGAGATGGATGTAGACGAAGACAGACATTCTGTGTTGGCAACGATTAAAGCCGAAACAAAGAGGATGTTTGGTGAATTTCATCAAGGGGAAAGACGTTATTGCCCTTCTTCTTACAGTATTTGATGAATTACACACGTCACAACCAAATATCAGTGATTAAATGTGGTTAAATAACAAAAGTACCTGCCTACCTTCGAGTGAACGAATCCTAATGTTGTGGGGTCAGACTGTTTCCACGAAATGAAACCGGCTGATGAATCAGGTTAGGAAACAACAGACCTGCCCACTGCTTTGTGTCCTTGGGCAAGACACTTAATCCACCTCACCCCCAGTGTTTTCGCACACTGGTTTGTGAATGGGTGAGCGTTTTCTTTATTTGCTTTAAGTTCCGGGAAGGTAGAAAAGTGCTTTATAAATATGGCCATTTTATATAAGCCTGAAGAATTGCAGTATACAGTAATACTTAGTGTTGTAACATCGCAATCGCAAAGTCATTTTCGCAATAAAAACATTAAATTATCTACTAAAAGAGTTCAGAAAATAGTTTTATTATATTTAAATTCACACTCTAGACCAGTTTTTCCCAAGCTTTTTTTCTGGGGACCCATATTTTAAAAGTCACAAATCTTCACGACCCAAGTCAATAAACATTATTCGTAAATCACAACATAAATTTGTCACCATTATTGAACATTAATGAGGATATTTTATTGTTGACTGAGTGAACGTGTTAGTATTACTCAAGTTTTAAACAATGAAAAATAGTAATCAGTGTAATCGTGACAGGGCGACCCAAAAAAATCGGATCGTGACCCAGTCTTTAGGAAACAATGGTCTAGACCGTTTTTTACTATGACTTGAGACATTTTTCAGTGATAAGTGTAAAACAGCATTGACTCAGCGAAACCCAGTTCGACTTTAACATGCTGAAATGTTTATGAGACCTGATTTCTTTTACAAACCCCAGTCTCCCTCTGCACTGTCACAATTATAATTCTGCCTTCAGCTCCCAAACCGTCACACACATATTTGATTTGGACGATTGGCTTCATAAAATGGAGAATAGAGATTTCGACGCGGCGCGCAGTTCCGCCGTGCGAAGACCGGGGCTGGTGTAATGAACGGCGAGACGTTCAAAGCCCGTCTGTGAGTCCGTCGTCTCCTGCCTCGCGTGTCTCTCATTGAGGTGGAGAAAAGTACAGCTCCTGCGTCAAGCTCTGACCCACTTGTAAATGATCCTATTAGAATGAATAAGGAAAGGTCCCCGCTGTCTGCAGGCGAGCCCTCTGCACATTAAAGAACAGATTTAGGCTTTAATCTACTTACAGTTTTTACCACGTTTTAATATAAGTGACAAATATAACTCTATTAGTGTTAAAACTCCTGTATTACACAACAGTGACTCTTGAGAGGTTTAAGCCGTGTTATAATCCTGTTACCTGATCAAAAACATACCTGGATTTGTGTTTTGTTTCATTCACACATGTTTGAGTGACACTTTTACGATGAGTTTATACATCTCCAAAGCTCAAAATGCTCTGTTCCAACTTGTGATGTCATGAAGCGGTAGGTTTCAAGGCACACTAGTACGTATTCGAGTCGTTTTCGTTCGTCCACACTAATCCGATTGAAAACGACTCCAGAGACGGAACGATCTGGTGCCGCCAGAGTACGGACCTGATCCGGCACCGTGTGGACGCCTGAAAACACTGATACACTGATGTAGGTGTATGCGCCACGAGGCAATTCATCGCCAAAACGCTAAGAGGCTAGAATATATGTCCATTCATAAATACGGTCTGTGCGTACGACCTGCAGACGTATAATTAGTGCTGTCATGCGATTAAAAAAATGTTGAGAGATTAATTAATTATGATCTGTAATTAATTAATCTAATTAATCTCTTTTTAATCTCACCTAAAAATTGCTGAGAAAAGCCTTCAATTTGAGGTATATGTTTCATTTAAATTCATTATTACATTATTGTGACAGATCAAAAGACTGATATAGAACTATAGGACAGTAGTGCAGACATCATGAGTCTATGCAGGTTGTTTTCACCAGTGACATTTAAGTTGTAGGCGATTTTATATTTGTTGTTTTCTTTTATATTTGACGTCGGGAGAATAATTTCCAAGACACAAATGTGTTTTTACCTGTGCACTGCTGCCTCTGTTCTACTGGCTCTTCCACCTCGTCCATTGTGCGACTGACGCCGCCAACGTGAACATGACGTTTACATCGCTCTTACTGCGCGCGTTCTGTGTGGTTTTCAGGCAATGAGTGGAATTACCGAAATAAAAAAAATTATAAATGTGTTTTCTGTGTGTGTTATTGTCCCAACAACACATAAAAACCATCATCAGAACAGCGAGATCCCGTTTGTTAAGCGAGAAGTACAGAAGACAAACAGGCTGAGCTCGCATTTTCTTGTTCTTGTAGTTTTACAGCAACATCACGTCTTGATCGCTTTGCAGTGGAAGTTGTTTCTTGGTGAACAGCTGGTGCCTTTCACTTTGGCGTTGACTTTTTAAATTCATAACCGAGGCTGAGTGAGGAATTGGGATTTTGCTTTGTTGATGCTCCACATACAAAATGTTCGCTGCAAACTCGAGATGATTTAGGCAGTCAAAGATTTCCTTTTTGGTGCTTCCTGTGGATCAGTCCTGCCCATCGCCTTCGCCTTTCACTATTTTTCAATTCTGTTGGGAAGGGAACAGAGGTTTCCAGTCACACACATCTGATTCCCTTTTGCATTTATGGAGTTCGCAAACAAATTTCTCGCGCCGTTTTCCACTGTTAGGATCCAACAAACACACAATTACGATGTCCGAATCCCAAAACTAAAATGTGACAATATCAGAACCAGAAACAAAAGCGATATGGTTCAAAAGACTTGAAAAGATCACCTCTGACAATAGACACATCCCACCGGGAAAACAAACATGGCGGTTTGATGCTCACTTTTTCAGAAAATCATTCACGATATGCATTGCGCGATGACCGGAAGTCCGAGATTCTTGATGCGTGTATTGAGGGAAGAACTCAGCCTAAATATGCAGGATTTGTGTGTTTCAACATGTGTGAATGAAACAAAACACAACTCTAAGCTTGTTTGTGATCAGTAAATAGTGAAATATTGGTCCTTTAACACAAAACTTTTACCAGCAGGTCTCTGTTTCTGTTACATAATATACTCCTGTTGCTCTCCTTTAAATTTATTTCTACCTCTTGGAGACAAATCGCATAACCAAGACAATATACGGCTCCAATTGAATATGCACTATACAAAACAATACTCTCAGAAATACGGCTTTGTCTGAGTTCATCTGATTATATTTGACTTCCAGTTGAATTGAGTTGTGCTGCGGTTTGGGTTTGGGTTGGAGTTTCTTTTATCGACGCCGTGTTGAGGACTCTTCTTTTCTTTTCTTGTTTTGGATTGTTATTTGCCATGGTATGGGTTCTGTTTCTTTATCATTTTATAGTTGATATTATAAATAATTCATGTTGGCAGTACAGAACATACTTAATGACATTTATTTTCAACTAACGTTACAGCATTTCGGGTAATTTCTCCAAACTCCAAATCAGAAGACTAGTCCTGGTTCAGTCCTGCTCTGTCCTGGTTTAGTCCTGTTCTAGTCTTGTTCTAGTTCTGGTTTAGTCCTGGTTAAATCCTCCTCTAGTCTTGTTCTAGTCTTGTTCTAGTCTTGTTCTAGTCCTGTTCTGTTCTAGTTCTGGTTTAGTCCTGGTTAAGTCCTCCTCTAGTCTTGTTCTAGTCTTGTTCTAGTCCTGGTTTAGTCATGTTCCAGTCCAGTTCCAGTCCTAGTTTAGAACTGGTTTAGTCCTATTCGAGTCCTTATTCAGTACTTGTATAGTCCTGGTTTAGTCCTAGTTTAGTCCTGGTTTAGTCTTGTTCCAGTCCTGTTTTAGTCCTGGTTTATCCCTGTTCCAGTCCTTGTTCATTCTTGGTTAAGTCCTGTTTAAGTCCTGGTTTAGTCGTGTTCGAGTCCTGTTCTAGTCCTGTTTAAATCCTGGTTTAATCCTGTTTTAGTCCTGTTTTAATGCTGTTCTGGTCCTATTCTAGTCCTGGTTTAGTCCTGGTTCAGTCCTGGTTTAGTCCTATTCTAGTCCTGGTTTAGTCCTATTCTAGTCCTGGTTTAGTCCTGTTTAAGTCCTGGTTCAGTCCTGGTTCAGTCCTGTTTAAGTCCTGTTTAAGTCCTGGTTACACTCACCTTTCCGCAGACCTGACTCATCCTCGATCAAAGTGTCGTTTCCTGTTGTTGTGTTGTCGTGGCGCTCTTTGATCCTCCTCTTCTTCTGTCCGTGGTCCAGACCTCCCTCCGCGTTGGCGCCCCCTCTCTTCATCTGCTGCTTTCTCCCGGGCTCCTCTGGTATTTCTGTTTCTCTGCCATAGATGAGAATTACAAGAACTATATGGCCGGGTGTAGGATCTGTAAGGATAGGCCCTGCGTCTGGTGGGAGGGTGTTTTTTTTGTTTTTTTTTAAAGTTTAAAATGGATTTAACCGCGGCTAAAAACAGATTTAAGCGATTGTGACTGTGTAAAGCTCCAATAGGCTGAGGTGGGCGAGGTGTACAAAATAAAATAGCCCAGTGTTTGTTTTGTATCACCTTATTCCAAAGCTTTATGTGCTAAGACTTGCCTGTAAACAATACATTTGATATTACATTTTAACATATTTACTTTTGTTTGTTGAGAGGGGTCAAAACAAACGCAAACGCCGCAACAAATACAAATGCGACAACATAACAAAAAACCACAACACACCAAAAAAAGCCACAATACAACAAAAAAGCCACAAACACCAAAAAGCCACAAACACCAAAAAAAAGCCACAAAGGAATGACCGTGGGACTCTATTTTAATGCAAACGCCGCAACAAATACAAACACCACAACACAAACACAAATGCCGCAACACATTAAAAAGCCACAACACATTAAAAAGCCACAACACATTATAAAGCCACAATACATTTAAAAAGTCACAATACATTAAAAAAAGTCACACACAAAAAGACACATCAAAAAGCCACAACACATCAAAAAGCCACAACACATTAAAAAGCCACAAACACATCAAAAAGCACAACACATTAAAAAGCCACAACACATTAAAAAAGCCACAACACACTAAAAAGCTACAACACATTAAAAAGCCACAACACATCAAAAAATCCACAACACATCAAAAAGCCACAACACTTTAAAAAGTCACAACACATTAAAAAGCTACAACACATTAAAAAGCCACAACACATTAAAAAGCCACAATACATTAAAAAGTCACAACACATTAAAAAGCTACAACACATTAAAAAGCCACAACACATCAAAAATCCACAACACATTAAAAAGCCACAACACATCAAAAAGCCACAAGACATCAAAAAAGCCACAACACATCAAAAATCCACAACACATCAAAAAGCCACAAGACATCAAAAAGCCACAACACATTAAAAGTGACCGTGGGACTCTATTTTCCGACGGACCGATGAAGCGGCAAGTGAAGAAGAAGAACTACAACGTGAAACGAATAATGATAAAACAATAATTTACTTTTACTTATGTTTCCAACTTCTCCGTTCCTTTACTTTTCACGTTGTAGTTCTTCTTCTTCACTTGCTGCTTCATCGGTCCATCGGAATATAGAGTCCCGCGGTCACTTCCATTGTGGCTTTTTTTGGTGTGTTGTGGCTTTTTGTTGTGTTGTCGCATTTGTATTTGTTGCGGCGTTTGCGTTTGTTGTCACCCCTCTCGGCTTCCATAAAAAAACTCCTTCTTAAAGCCTGATCTCGTTTGATGGTCCAGGAGTGGTTAGTGCTTGGATGGGGGAATTCAAGGTGCTGCAGTCGTGTCCTTAGGCAAGACATTTCACCTAAATTGCCTACTGGGTCATTCCACGCCAAATCTCCGAATGCCCCTGCTCGACCGTGTCAGATTTCACAGAAAACATTCTAGGAGGTTCACACATTTTCGAAATAGAAAAGTCCCAAATTTTAGCTCCTAACTCCTTATAGTTTTGTTGTTAAAAAATATTTTGTCAACTACGCCCCAACCTGCTTTGAGAAGAGTTTTCCGAGCGGCCACTTTTGGATTCCAAGGAGCCAAAACTGCACATAGGCTTAGGGAATGTGCAATCAAAACTGCACATAGGCTTAGGGAATGTGCAATCAAAACTGCACATAGGCTTAGGGAATGTGCAATAATTATAACTAAAACTGCACATAGGCTTAGGAATGTGCAATAATTATAACTAAAACTGCACATAGGCTTAGGGAATGTGCAATAATTATAACTAAAACTGCACATAGGCTTAGGGAATGTGCAATAATTATAACTAAAACTGCACATAGGCTTAGGGAATGTGCAATAATTATAACTAAAACTGCACATAGGCTTAGGGAATGTGCAATAATTAATAGAACAGAAGAATGCAAGGGTTTGCCTGTTAAGGATAATTTAAGTGTCCTGTTGGTGCATCACTCGTGGTCATACTGGTCTCATATTTATTTTTTCATGTTTTATGGTGTTTGTTTATGTGCTGCTTTGTGTTGTGTTGTCCTGTTTTTTGATAAAACATGTTACCCCCTGTCCCAAGACAAATTTCTCCCATGGGAGACAATAAAGGATTATCTTATCTTATCGCTGTATCTAAAAATCTATTTAAGGTAGGTCCGGCAGGCCTTACCTTCAATAGGATCAGTAGGAGGGTCAGTTTTAAAATACAAAGTCCACAGCATGTGTGGGAAGGTGTATGTTCAAAATCAAACCTCTGTCTTTGAAATTGCACTTTCCACAGTCCTTCAAATATACTCTCATATTTTAAGAGGAGAATTTTCAAGCAAATTCAAGCACCCAGAAGTCTATTCTACAAGTACATTTGCCAAATTTTAACCCCTGAAAATGTGAAGGACCGACCTTAAATACTTTTGTAGATACAGTAATCTGAAAGTGGCTCCTCGGAAAACTCTGCTCAAAGCGTTTTTTTTTTTTAAACTACAAATAAGTATATTTATTTGATTTTTTAAATATAGAGATTGGAGAACAGCTGGATATATAGTTTATTTTTCTATGCCTTGTTTCATGTTCAAAGTATATTTTACTATTTTACTCATTTTATACATCGCAAAACTGTTCTAAGGTACATATTTGTAGTCTGTATTTATTTTCAATTTGAAGGTTTTGCATAAATTATTAATAATAAAGTGTTTGTTGTTTGTTTGTTTGTTTTTTGAGAGAAAAATGCTGAATAAATGCATTGTGTAACTAAAAAATAGTCATTTGAATAATCATGATTTTAATACTGACCAAAATAATCGTGATCATGATTTTTTTTCCATAATCGAGCAGCCCTACTTTTCACTTACTTTAAGCTGAAGGTAATGTCCTCATCAGGAAATTTGCGCTCTGCATTTGACCCATCCTTCAGTACCAGTGGGGCAACCTGTCCAGAGCAGTGGACCCGTCCCCAGATCTTGATCTAGTCTCGGTCTGAACTACTTTCGCTGGAGGATTTTATTAATTCTGCATGTTTTGGGTTGGGTTACCTGCACTAAATACATTAAAGATAACTGCATTATTTTGGTGTTTACAATTATAAATCTGGCTAAACATAATTATGACATTTTTTTGACAATTTTAAAGCATCTTACAGAGCCTTTCTTATGTTTTGCCGTTTTAGCATTCACGTTAAACCCTGCTGTGTACCATGTTGTGTCTGGTTCATCCATGTTTTTCCACTCTTCCACATTACAAACCCCAGCTGTATTTACATGTCCTTATCCGTGCGGCTCCCGTCTGCTCATCCCCATCGTATCTGCCTGTCTGTGTCTGTGAGTTTAGTTTGTGTTTACATCGGTCTCATGTCATTCCACTAAGCCTGTCTCTTGTGTCTCTTCATATGTCCATGCATGTCCCCGTGACGACGCAGTAAGCACCATGGTCTGATAAGCCCAACAAAACCAGGTACAGTATCCATCTGTGTTCAACCATGCTTCAAACCTGGGTCTGGGTATTCTTCACTTGGGGCTGCACGATGTATGACAACGAATTTAACATAATTGTCATCTCAATCCAGGCTGAAATTGACTCTTCTGAGCTTTAAGCCATGTTAAAATGTTGTTATGTCAGCAAAAACAGACCTGGAGTTGTGTTTTGTTTCATTCACACATTTGAATAACCATTTATTATTCGTCTGTCTACATCTCCAAAGCTCAAAATGCTCTTTTCCACATTGTGATGTCATGCAGTGGAGTAGTTTTCAAGTTATCATCTACCTTTTACCTTTAGTTCAGTAGAGATTGGCAAAGAAATTGGCTGAAATTACCCAAATGAGTCTCGTGAAGGTGTGTGGAGTTTAAACCCTCGTGCACCCGTTTAAAATAATCACACCTGTGGTCAAAAAAAAAAAAAAACACTGGAAAAGAATACCAGAGTATTACCAAAGTATTTTTATCCGACTTTTTTATATCAGTGTCTTAATTTACTTCTGCTCTAATTGTAAATACCAAATATGATGTAATATTTTGAAATTTTAACCTTGGATGCCGTTTATGAAAGTCTCAAATTATGTGCATGAAAAAAAAAAAAAAATTCAAAAAGACACACACACACACATAAAATAAATTGAAAGGTTTTCAACACCAAAGAATGAAAAATAAATCAAAAAATAAAAATATACTGGTAAAGTTATGCCAGTGAAAAAGCCATTTTGAATTGAAGTCAATGGGACAAAAATGTACCTAAGGACCACGGGTGATTATTTTGATTACAGACCGTTCAATTAATGTGATCTTGAAAGAAAACACAGAAATTAAAAATACATCATAAAATACACAAACTGGCCAATTTTGGTGGCATTTGGTACAATACAGCCAAAGTTATGAAAAACAGAAAAGTTGAGTTGTAGAAAAATGTATCAAGGTGTGCCAGAAGGTTAAAAACACAGTGGAGCCTCGTGCATTACATGACATCACAAGGTGGAACAAAGTGTTTTCTGTTTGGGAGAAGAAACCCTGCCTAAATATGCAGGGTTTGTGTGTTAAACATGTGTGAATGAAACAAAACAGCCGTTTTGCATGTCACAATATTTTCTGATATCGTGCAGCCCTAAAACTTTAAAATAAAATCACTTTAATTTCCCTCAATAACAAATGCAAAATGACTTAATTCATAATGAACAAATAGTGTGTTAAAGGGACAGTTTGGAATTTTGGACATAGGGCCTCATTTTCTAGTGAGCCAGAGTGTTTTTTCAATATTCCATCCAGTCCTTGTATTTGCAGAGGTCGCTGGTGCTAGACTAGTGCATGTCAATGGCCATAGTTATTCTGCCACTAAAAACAGTCTTACCCACTCCACAAAACACCTGAAGCAAATCTATTATCACACCAGACTGTCCATGTAAATGTCTGCGTCGATAGAATAATGTTTCAAATAAAACTAACTTTGTGCCGCATGAATCGTCGCATGTTGAGGCACTATTTTCTCATATATCAGTCCGCCGCTGCCAAGCTTTCTATCAGGAAGAACAACTCACTGCTGCTGCTCAGACATAAATCCATGGATCTATTAAAATAACTGGTTAGGGTGTTGTTGTTTGTAGTTGCCTCCAGTTGACATAGTGACACTCACTGGTATTATAGTGGAAAAAATCCCCTGGGCTGAGACAGGATTGTTCTCATAGAGCTCAACGTAATCACAAACCGCTCGTGTTCAGCCGACAGGGCACCTACAGCTTTCAAAAATGTCAGATTTTGTGGCGATTTTTACCAGTTTTTAGATCATAAACTTTTTCTCAGCTCAAAATCCTTCAGCTGTCTTAAAAAATGTGTTATAATCATTCTCTCCAGCTCCGCTCTGCTCCTTTCGCTCTGATTGGTCAAATTGATCACGTGATACACAAGACTGCGCTCCATGAGTGCGCTCACGTACATTCGTGTGTGCCCACGGGAGAAAACAGCACTACTGCGCACGCTCAATCGGCCCAGAGCCACCGGAAGTACCTGCCGGGTTAAAGGTGAATCTGGAATCATGCGCCATTGAGCTCGACCCATTGACTTGAATGGGCGGACATTTTGAAACCCCGGGACTTGCATAAATCCTTCAAATGCAAGGTTGGTTTTACTTCTAAAATTATTCTATCAACACAGACATTTACATCAACAGTCTGGTGTAATAATAGATTTTCTTCAGGTGTTTTGTGGAGTGGGTAAGACTGTTTTTAGTGACAGGCTAACTATGGCCATTGACATGCACTAGCCTAGCACCAGCGACCTCTGCAAATACAAGGACTGGATGAAATATTTTAAAAAGTGTCTCCACACGTCTCCAACACTCTGGCTCACTAGGCAAATTAGGCTCTATGTCCAAAATTCTGAACTGTCCATTTAAGAATTATAAAGTGCATATGAGCTTTTGTCTACTTTTTGTAGGGTAAAATACGCAAATGAAGCGTAGTTTTATATCAGTCAAGTGGCAGTTTTTGAAGACTGTTTGGAAAAATTACAAGAAAAAGCACTGAGTTCAAAAACATATTGGTGACACTGGAAGTAGACAAGAAATTCCATTAAAAAATCAATAAAATTTACATTCAAAAAACAAATTTTCAGATAGTTTAAAAATGTAAAGGGCCCAAATTGTGCCATTTTCTTACTTATGTCATAATGTTGTTTCCTCTTTCATAACATACCCGGAGTTTTGTTTCATTCACTCAAACCTTGAAAATTTATGCTGTGGTCCACCTTGTGATGTCATGCGGTGATACAGAAAGTGCTCCACTGTGTTTTTAAACTCCACACACCTCCGCTAGAATAATTTGGATCATTTCAACCCTCAAACTGTCAATCTTTACTGAACAAAATGTAAAGGTAGCTGTTGAAAACTACCACTTCATGACATCACAAGTTGGATCAGAGCATTTTGAGCTTTGGAGATGACGCAAAACACAACTCCAGGTTTGTTTTTGATGATGTAACACTATTATAACTTGATTTAAAGTACACACGAATCAATTTTGTGTAATATTGGATGTTTAATTAACACATTAGAGTCGTTTTAATTTATTTTAATTAACCAAATAATAATCAGTTCATCGCTCAGCTTTTGCTCTAATGTAAAATGTTGTCGCTACGGTGACAGTTGATGAAATTACCTCATATTATATCACATCTGCCGCTCCTGTCCAGCATTTTAACCTTCACCAAAATTGCCAAACGAAGTCAAAGTAGGCGAGGTTTTTAGCGAATCTAAAATATAAATCTCAAACAAAATGATGGCTTTAGTGACGTCCGTGGTATAACTTGTCATATGCACTTTTATGAAATACAGCTCCTAATTGACATTTTAAAATTGACTCGATGAATAAAACCCTTTTAATGATTTGCTGTTAAATTCTTGGCAATTAATTCGGCGTAATTTATGGCTGGGGTCTGGCCGGCCACAGGAGCCATAATGGTCGCTTTGCCCTTTTAAAGTCCAACCGCTGGCCCAGGTTTGGGAGTGTGTGCCATCTGTCATCTATCTATCACTCTTCTATCCCATTTCCGCCGCTCGCTCTCTCCAATCAAGACGAGCCTAACATCTGATTTACTTTGGCTGTGCTTAATTTGACCTGCTGGACAAGTTTTAAAGGGTTTGATTCAACAGAAGGGCCCAGTGCGAAAGTGGCTCTCCAGGTCTGTGCCAAATCCAATGTACGATTTGCTTTGTACTTTTGCCAGTCTTAAGGGAGAAGTCCGAACGCGTCTGTGATCGAGGTGGGCATGTACTGTTTTCAAATATGACGACGATCCATAGTCGAAGCTCGCTGTGGTTCTTGGAGTCACTTTCCCATTTTTACCATAGGCCACAGGTGTCAAACATAAGGCCCGGGGGCTGGATCCGGCCCTTCAAGACCTTTAATCTGGCCCTCAGCTGATTTTCTACTAAAATATTTTAATAATATTTTCTATTAAAATATTTGTAATTTTCTGTGCCGTTTAGCACAGAAGTGTCTCCAGCGTCTCTGTACGTGGCCCCTCCCACCAGAGCAGCACAAATGAAGACTTGTCTCTTTCCAAACGCTCTTAAAGGACGATCGTTTTGACTGTTGACCGTGACACCCTCATCAGAAAAATGTCCAACATGAGAAAAGTGGAGCCGAGTGCAGGATTTTCCAAGAAAAATTTACTTATTCCTATTTACACACAAGTTAATGTTAAAACATTATGTTGAAATTGTATTTTTCTTAAAGTTTCAGGTTGTTTTCATAATATTATAATATTTTGTAAAAAAAAGAGTTCATCAATTAAAAAAGATTTCTGTAATAGATTTGTGTTTCTCTGGCCAAATATTTGAACTTATTGCTATTTTTGGGGTTTATATGACATGAGTTTTCTGATCCGGCCCCTTTGGATCAAAGTAGGTTGGATACGGCAGCCGGACCAAAATGAGTTTGACACCCCTGCCATAGACTTTGAATTTAGAGGTTTTATATTACACAAAATTTACTCTTGTGAGCTTTAAAGGTGCATTGCACAATAGGGATCCAACAATATGTTTTTCCAACGATTCGATACGTATAGAAATAACAAAATTGGAGCGCTACACTGGATCAAAAAGCTCACGCATACAGGTGCTCATCAAACTGGAGGGCTAGATTCTCGTAAAATAAAAAAATGATGGCAGAGGCGCTCTGATTTGAATTTATTAAAAGTCACGCCAACGCATTTTGACTACTTGGTCTTCATCAGGGCTAACTGAATGAACAGCAGGAGTGACCATTTATAAAAGGTTGCGAACCCAAAACACGTGATAGTTAAAAAAAAACATTTTTCAAAACATTTACATGTTGAATCCCGGTATATTGACAACATACCATTCATAACACAACAGATAAATCACACTGTTCTGTATAGGTTGGAGTATAGTCAACAATACATAATCCCTTAAATTGCATAGCACACTTCAAAAATATTTTCAATAAATCATGAAGAAGAAAACACCAGTGATTTCAAAACAAAGGTAATGAAAAATACCCGGGTATTTAATGGCCAATTGTCAAGGGGGGGAGGGGGCAAACAATCCCCTCTTGACAGTTGGCACCAGTATAACAAAGACATTGGCCTGCTAGGACAGCAAATAAGAGCATACATGACGGGGCTTAATGGGATTCGATACGTGTCATGATACGTGGGTCACGATATCGATTTGATTTCGATACGTTTTAAGACGCGAAAAAAATTCTCATGTTATGCTCATTATCTCTTATATCGTGAGTCACGTCGCATGTGCGTTTATGAGCGAATTTAATTAAAGCCAAAAGCGATTCTAAAGTATTTAAAAGTTAATGTCATTCCTGAATCTATCAACGTCAAATAAAAAGGGACTGAAAGGTAAAACTCACCTCTGGAAGAATGTTTCAGCTGTAAGTCCCTACAGAGCTGTTTTCTTGTTGCACCTGAGAATCACGCTGCGATATCCGTTTACCTACTTTTTATTTCTTTGCATTATGGGTGTTTCTGTTGCTCAAAAATACTGTAATTCCTTGTGTGAGTGGGGCGACTCTCCACAGATCTGAATTGTAATGTAGCGTAGTGCTGTAACCTGTTTGTCTCCCTTGGGATAGATAGGTTTAAGCTATAGTGTGGAACATTCTAGACAAAACAATAATGGAGACAAAACAGGTGGCGAACCCTACACTAGAAATGTTACGCAGTGCAGCTTTTAGACTTGAGAGAATGTTGTTACCTCCTCAAATGAGACCTGGAGTTGTGTTTTGTTTCATTCACACAAATTTAATGAACAGACCTTCCATATTTAGGCTGAGTTCTTCTCTCAAACAAAACACTCATATGGTGATGTCATATGGTAATACAGGAAGTGCTCCACTGTGTTTTTAAACTCCATACACCTTTACTAGAAACAAATACAGGCCAATTATATATTAGAGACAATCTAAAAATCTCACAGGGGCAGCAGTCTAAGCAGGCCTCCCAGACTTCCCTCACCCTAGACACTTCCTCTAGCTCCTCCAGGAGGGACTCCAAGGTGTTCCCAGGCCAGCCGAGAGACATAGTCCCTCCAGCGTGTCCTGGGTCGTCGCTGGGGCCTCCTCCCGGTGGAACATGCCCGGAACACCTCCTGTGGGAGGAACCCAGGAGGCATCCGGAACAGATGCCTGAGCCACCTCAACTGCTCCTCTGGATGTGGAGGAACAACGGCTCTACTCCGAGCTCCTCCTGTGTGACTGAGCTCCTCACACTATTTCTATGGGAGTGCCCAGCCACTCTGCGGTGGAAACTCATTTCAGCTGCTTGTATCTGCGATCTTGTCCTTTCGGTCATTACCCAAAACTCATGACCACAGGTGAGGGTAGGAACATAGATTGATGGTAAATCGAGAGCTTTGCCTTTCGGCTCAGTTCGATACAGTGACTGCATCACTGCAGACGCTGCACCGATCTGTGGAACACTTTTGGAGTGTTTAAAGTACAAACTGGAGATCACATACAAGTTGCATTTAATTGGAAATGTGAACAACCTTGCAAAAAAAAAAAAAAAAAATCGGATTTCACAAAAAAATCCGAATTGAGCATTTAGCCCTGCAGTCTGAACGTAGCCATAATGTCCAAGATATTTAACCTCATCTGTGAGTTGGAGTGCATTCCTGCACAAACAGATAACTCACAGAACACTTTAACATGTATGAATGAAATAAAGCACAACTCCAGGTATGTTTTTGAAGATTTAACAACATTCTAATATACAGTATAACATGGCTAAAATCTCACAAGAGACAATTTGGTGTAATATAGGCCCTTTAAAACATAAATAAATGTTCATGTGGATTCCTGTTTGTACAGACTGAACTTCCTCTCCTCCCTCTGCTCCGTGTAACACTGATACGCCGGTCATTTGATTATGTCACTTTTGATTTACTCGAAAATAGTCCCAATAATCAACACAAATCATTACCACGCTCTCCTAATTAACATTAATGGCTGTAATATACGAGTCCGATCTGATTTGTAAAGAGCGATTTGTTTTTGCAGCAGTCTTAAGTTCCCATCGAGCGGATCCACAGGTTGTTTTGCTGTGAGTGATGGCTGCTCATTTGCATAGCTGTGATTACATGGGGCGCCTGGCAGAGAGGGGTGTCATATCTTATTTCAAGTCTAATTCGTCACCGTATCCTTTTCTGAGCGCGTTGTGTAGCTCCACCAGAGACATAAGCAGGTTTCATACACTAGTATCAGGTGTGTAGGGATTATTAATCTAAATATAAGTGATGTGATATGAGGCGTTCAGGTACAGTGGGTAAAGGGGAGAAATGAGAAAACGTGTTGGGATGGATTATGATGGTTGCATGATGGAAGAAAAAAGCAGGTTTTGAAATTGAAAACTCTGTTAAATGATGCACAAAAAAATGGGCGTTTACAATTTTAGATTAAAAATGTCAAATTGCCATGTAATAAATGTAGAAAAATGTAAAATAAATAAATAAATTAATTAATTAAATAAATAATTTTTTAAAAAAGTTTAAATTTGTGTCCTGAGTCCTACAGAAAATCTAAAAAAAAAAAAAAATGGGTTGGCAAAAATTGGGGAAAATTTAAAAAGGCACTATTTAAGTTTTCTGGTGGAAGGTTCTCCACGTACTTGTCTCCATGGAAATGTTATTGCTTACCCTGGAATGTTCCACAGTATGGCATTACTATTTCAAAACTTGATTTGGTGTTTTATTGCTAAAAGTTACATTTTAATTCACCGTTCAAAATGGGAAATTCATCCTCTGCAATTGATAATAATAATAATTAAAAAAAATTAACCCCATAAAATAAATAAATTCATAATAATAAATAATAATAATAATAATAATAATAATAATAATAATAATATAATAATAATAATAATAAAATCACAAAAATATAAATGGTAATAATAAATTCTACATAATCACAAAAAATATATCAAGAGACCTGTGTGAAATTTGAAACCTGTCAGAAGCTCAGGACCCATCTCCAGATCTTGAGCTCATCTTTCTCAGGTCTTACCTGGAGGATTTAGCTCTGGTGCATGTTTTTGGTTGATGGGTGAAACAGGAGGAAACTCACGCAGAGACAGTGAGGAACAAACACAACCTCTGCACAGAAAAGTTACCATGGCCTAGAGTTGAACCCAGAACCTTCTTGCTGTGAGGTGCTCGTTGAAACATATGGACACAGTGTTCTGGAGCACCAAACCACTCGAATAGTTAATCATACAATAAGTAATTTTCTCTTACACAGTCCTTCAGAATATTGCAGAGATTGGGTTTGATACTTGAAATCTTGTCATTGTGGTCATGTCGAGGTCCTCATAGGAACACGCAATAACAACAGTTTAATATTCTGATCTTTTTCATTTGTATGATTTTTCTTTGGCTGCTCTTAATAGAAATTGAAAAAGAAATAAAAAACTATTTCTTAAAGGCAAAGGTCATTTTGAATCAGGAGATTTATATTTAAAACAAACATGATTCATATTCATTCATTATAATAAAGAGGCCTATCTAACAGTGTTGATTATAATAAAAGGGATCTGTGTAACAGTGTTTATCAGATTAAAGGGGGCTATGTAACAGTGTTGATTATAATATTATGCGGGGGCCTATGTAACACAGTGTTGATTACAATAAGGGGGCGTATGTAACAGTGTTGATTATAATAAAGTGGATTATGTAACAGTGTTGATTATAATACAAGGGCCAAAGTAACAGTGTTGATTATAATAAAGTGGATTATGTAACAGTGTTGATTATAATAAAGTGGATTATGTAACAGTGTTGATTATAATACAGGGACCTGCGTAACAGTGTTGATTATAACACAGGAGTGTATGTAACAATGTTGATTTTAATATAGGGACCTATGTGACAGTGTTGATTATAATATTATACGGGGGCCTATGTTACAGTGTTGATCATAATACAGAGGCCTATGTGACAGTGTTGATTATAATACTGAGGCCTATGTGACAGTGTTGATTATAATAAAGAGGCCTTTGTAATAGGGCTGGGTATCATTAAGATTCTGCCGATACAATACATACCTCAAAAATAAGCCACGATACGATACATACCTCGATACAGTGCTGTTTCGATTCACTACGGTATATTTCAAATCTATTCAATACTGTTCAATAAAAAATAAAGTCTAAATCATGGCTGTGATATTAAAAGTCTTTCTGAAACCACTTCTTGTGCTAAGTTCATATGAAACACAGCAGGGGTCTCCAACCTTTCTCCCCCTGTGAGCTATATTTTGTAAAATGAAAATGCCAGAGAGCTACTAGTTGTAGCGGTCACCAGAAATGTTGTAAATATAAGAGCCATGGCAAGCTCCGAGGCCATGGTTCTCGACCGGAAAAAGGTGGCTTGCCCTCTCCGGGTGGGTGGGGAGTCTTTGCCTCAAGTGGAGGAGTTCAAGTATCTCGGGGTCTTGTTCACGAGTGAGGGAAGGACGGAACGTGAGATTGACAGGCGGATCGGTGCAGCTTCGGCAGTGATGCGGTCGCTGTATCGGACCGTTGTGGTGAAGAGGGAGCTGAGTCGAAAGGCGAAGCTCTCGATTTACCGGTCAGTCTTCGTTCCTACTCTCACCTATGGTCATGAGCTCTGGGTAGTGACCGAAAGGACGAGATCGCGGATACAAGCGCTCGAAATGAGTTTCCTCCGCAGGGTGGCTGGGCGCTCCCTTAGAGATAGGGTGAGGAGCTCAGTCACACGGGAGGAGCTCGGAGTAGAGCCGCTGCTCCTCCACGTCGAGAGGAGCCAGTTGAGGTGGCTCGGGCATCTGTTCCGGATGCCTCCTGGGCGCCTCCCTCGGGAGGTGTTCCGGGCATGTCCCGCCGGGAGGAGGCCCCGGGGAAGACCCAGGACACGCTGGAGGGACTATGTCTCTCGGCTGGCCTGGGAACGCCTCGGGGTCCCCCCGGAGGAGCTGGAGGACGTGTCTGGGGTGAAGGAAGTCTGGGAGTCCCTGCTTAGGCTGCTCCCCCCGCGACCCGGCCCCGGATAAGCGGACGAAAATGGATGGATGGATGGATGGGCAAGCTGAAAATGAAGTAACGTTAGATGGCTGTAACTCATTATCTGGTTATTAGCGCACAAAATTAGGCATCAAAATTATACATTTACAAAGGAAAAAGGCATTTAATCTATCAAATTTGAGTTATTCAATGCAATATGTATAATTCACAAATCCCTGGGTGAGCTACTTGGAAGGGGATGGAGAGCGACTGGGAACTCCCGACCTACAGGTTGGAGACCCCTGAAACAGGCCCATTTTAATCATCAAAACAGTGAAAATGTCAAATATGTCACACAAACAAGTTTTCATCCTCTGAACAAGCAACAAAACTGTAGCGCTGTAAGAAAATAATTGAGTAAAATATGCCAAAAAATAATCTTGGTGATATTGATACTGTATCATGACATCAAACGATACGCTATATTGATATTTCAATATTTTTGCACACCCATACTATGTAACAGTGTTGATTATAATACGGGGGCATCTTAACAGGTGCTTATACTGAATACAGGCTCCTGAAAATGGGGTGTTTAAATCAATTTTTTTTTTCTTGAATTTTCAGATAATCTTTAAGCTTTTTTTTAAGAGAGAAAGATGAATGCTGCAGTCAGTCAATCAAAGTTCAGGTCAGGATCACAGTGGAAAAAACTTGCAGACATTAAAGAGAAAAAAAATCGAGACACTCCGACTGCATTAAAAGTACTTTAACTTTAATATAAAACGGGACTAGCCTATGCTTTTCGGCTGACCTGAAGAAGGCGCCATGCTGCCTCCATGATATCTCCTAAACATACCGCCATAGAGATACATGTAGATCACCCCCAGCTTGATGACAGTGCAAGGCATCAGTTGTGTTAAAATAATCTTCCAGCCATTTTCTATCGTCTCTTTTTCCTTGTGTTATATTATGTTTTGACCCTGTTTATGTTTAAATGGTTTTCTAATGCAGATGTAGCTGTTATGGCTGGATCCTCACATAAAGGTCATGATGTGTTGGAGGCACTTTGTAAATGCCAGTTTCATAAATACTGCGTAAGAGACTCAGAGACAGTGCCGTTCTGTCAGTCTGAACACATCATTAAGCTCTTCTCACAGTTTTGCAAAGAAAATCGAGACAAAGTTTACTTCACAGCACGGCAATAGCTCGGTAATAATCCGAAATGAGTGTGGTAACTGGCATAATGCACTTAGCAGACTTGTTTCAATGTTGTTATCGCCAAGAAAATTCTGTTGACGGGTAGTTTACAGTCTGGTCTATGCACCTGTTTTATAGGCTTTAGTACAGGGGTCACCGACCTTTTAGAAACTGAGAGCTACTTCATGGGTACTGAGTCATACGAAGGGCTCCCAGTTTGATACGCTCTTCTGAAATAACAAATCTGCTGAGTTTGCCTTTAGTTATACATTATTGATTGATTATTGATTATTGATGATTAATGATAATCATCTATGTGAAAACACTGATCACGTTCATGATTTCTCACAGTAATTATCAACAATGACAGCACAGTGTTAAACAGATATCAATATTCAGCACTTTAACTTTATTAATTAAAGGTTGTATGGAGGATTTTTTTTTGTTTCAAGTTGTCAATGATAGCATTATAGAGGTGCAGTAGCCTTGTAATTATGATGACCAAAAAAAAGATAATAAAAATTCATCAACTCTGGACGTGGTGGGGCTAAACATTTGCCAATAGATAACGACACTGCCTCGTTATCTGTGAGCTGACAGGCTGTCAATCAATCTCCCTACGTTTCTAGCGTAACTGACTTGCCTGCGCGCCGCCGGTACGTGGTTTACGTACGACTGTCACGCAGTCCACAGACGCAAGACGCACAGATGCTGTTTACTCCACCAACGCAACAGTTCTTAGCGGCTTTTTTTGACCTATATCTTCCTCGCAGTTAACACAAAGTTTGTTGCAATGGCGACAAGAATCCAGGAGCAGTTCGCCGCAAAAGAAAGTCCGTTTTTGAGATAGCTGAAAGAAGAAGACAAGGGGAAAAGCAGCAAAGCCAAACTAAGGTGATTCTTGAAGATTCATTCCAGCGACGGTGCGACTGAAGCAGACGCAGGGTCTAAAGACTGACGCACTGGTCCACAAATTACTCCTGGACAGGAAACTTCTGCTTATTATGAAAACGTACTTTATTTCCAAGAGCTAAACAAACGTTTTTCAGGACACGAAAGCGATATCCTATGTCTGAAAACGTAATTTTCAAGGCAAAGAAAGAGTCCGCTTGCTACTGCGTGTTGTAGCTAGTTCATTCGCAAGGAATCTCCGCGCACCCTTCTCTGCACCCGTTTCCTGCTCCCTCTCCCCGCTGCCCGATCCGCTCTTCCCCCTGCTCCTCACTTCTCCGGGCACGGAATCCCCTCTCCTCTCTCCTCTCCTCTCTCCCTGCTCCTCACTTCTCGTCCGCGCACGAAATGTCCGCACACCCGCTCCCCCCGCTCCTCACTTCTCCGTCTTGCCTAACCAACACTGTAGTTAGTTGTTTACAAGTCATGTGCAGCACCGGCTGTAAACAAACCTGTTTCTGGCGTAAAGAGGAGGCGGGAGGAGGCGTTTCTACGTAGGGAGCTGTAGGGGAGGGGGGTGGTTTCACGCATGCGCAACATTTGAAAAAGGACAAACAGTCGCTGGATTTCTCGTTCCTTGGAAAATCCTCTATACAACCTTTAATCTCAGTAACTGTTAAACCTGAGTGCATTTATATTCACATCAGTATCCTGGTTTCTTGACATAATCTTAGAAATGCGCAAGCTCAAAAATGATATATTTAATAAACCAGGAAAAATATAAACAACCATGAGCTCCTTTAGCATAGGAAGCTCGGGAGGTTCCTAAACAATGGTAAGGAGCAGTGAGGTATCCCACAATCCACTGCACAGATCAAACTGAACGCTTCCAAACGCTATTGTACAAGTTCTACACAGCAGCAGATTCTTCATTAAAATCTTCTGTATAAATAAACTCAACTTTACAACATATAAACTCGTTTGAGATTATGTTTTTAATGCAGCTTTCCGCAAATTTGTTTATGTTTTACAGAAAGGAGACTTAAAAAACAGATTGCTAATTTGCATAAACTGCGCAGATCATCTAAATCGCTTATCTAAACTTCATGTATAATGTAGTAATAACGTATTTTTAAGATATTGTCATTTTTAAATCTATATAAATGCAAGTGTGATTAAAAAATAATAACAACAGCAGATAATAAAATTTTAGATGCAGCTCACTAACGAGTTGTGCTATTTTTAGAACCGGCCTGTGGGCAACTCATGTAGTGTTTGGGGGCGACCTGGGGCTTGCAGACACTGTGTTGGAGACCCCTGCTTAGTTTATTACCATGAAATAAAGTAACGCAACAGACCTGTGTTCTGTTCATGAGAAGATACCGTCCTAAATAAGGCCCTGTATCCAATTTTTTTTTTACATGCATTTAAGTAGAATTTGCTGTGTACTATCTGCATGTAATTATAAAGCGTTTTATTGTCCTATAATCAGGAACTGCGCTGTTAGCATGCTAGTTGTTCTGAGCTTTACCGTGACTGTGCTCTGATGTTGAAAGTTGTGAAAAACCCTTATAGATTCATCAAGGTGAATAATAAGACAAGTAAGGAATCACTTTGGACCAACTCTTTACACTGAACTAGTTCTGTGCGCGTTGTGTCACCGCGGTAACGCTGAAACATTCCACCACAGAGCCACATGTAGAACACCCCCAGCGTGATGTTACTGCAAAGTATCAATTGTGGCTGATAAAAGAATGATTTAATCTTTCGGTAACACTTTATAATAACTACACCTGATTTAACCTTAATAAAGCATGAATAAAGACTTAATTAATAATGATTCATGCTTAGTAAATGTTTAATAAAGGATAATTAGTCTTCACGTTAGAAAAGCTCTCCAAAAGACTGAACTAACAGATAACAGCTGCCTGAATTATCATTGCATTGCATTATTAGTAAATCATTCTCTCATAGTTTACTAATGATTAATAAATGCTCAAATGGTTAGTTCATGAGTAATTAAGTATGAAATAATTATGAGTAACTATTTACAGCACAGGCAAATTAAGTGCAAGTGCTAATTAAGGTAGTAATTAAGTAGTTACTAAGCGTGAATCACTATTAATTAAGTCTTTGTTCATTATTAATTAAGCCTTTGTTCATGCTTTATTAAGGCTAAATAAGGTGTAGTTATTATAAAGTGTTACCAATCTTTCTGCCATCTTTTTCCTTCAAATAAGAAAATACTTTTTACTACCAGATAACAGTATTTTCTTGGTGATGAAACAAGTCTGCTAAATGCATTATTCCAATTACCATGTTATGACTGTTCTGTGAAATAAAGTGCGTCTCGATTTTCTTACTAAGACCTTTAATATAAGTATTGACGTATTGTAATTGGCCACTAATGGTATCAGCTGGAAACTACTACCCAAGACAAAATGGTGCTAGTTCTTTCATATGGGTTTTTAAATTGGCCAATGAGGAGACGGAACGGTGTTGGGCGAATGGTTTTAATTAAGTAAAGCGCCAGTTATCATGTTTGTAATCTTATCTGAGAGTCGTGTGGTTAAGATGGAGATGGATTGGAGTGGTCCGGTGAGGTTCATTTGGTCTTCCGGTAATTTATGTTATTAGGTTCTTTTTTTAGACCAAGAGTTTGTTTTCATACCTGACAGCTTCGACTGCTCCATGTGGCCTTCCTCAGAGTGGTCGCGTGATGTTGCTGTGACGTGTCCGATCAGCTGATTGAAACAGGTTTTGACGCTGTTTTCCCACCGGTGGAGGCAGGACGACAGCGCCATCTGCAGTCCGACTTCCTCAGGACAATATCCCAGTTGTGTGAGAGTAAAAAAGCCGTTCTCACAGTTTTGCAAAGAAAATCAAGATGAACTTTACTTCACAGCACGGTAACAGCTTGGTAATAATCCAAAATGAGCATGGTAACTGGCATAATGCATTTAGCAGACTTGTTTTAACGTTAGTATCACCAAGAAAATGCTGTTTACTGGTAGTTTACAATCTGGTTTACACTACTGGTTTATAGGCTTTAGTGTATTACAGGGGTTTTCAGATTGGGTGAATGTGAGCCTCCCCTTAGCGTTGGTAAAGACTACAGGCCTAATTGAGGCTACTTTTAACATCACTGCCTGACAGTTTCGACTGCTCACTAGTGATCTTCCTCAGAGTGGTCAAGTGATGTTGCTGTGACGTGTCTGGTCAGCTGATTTAAACATGTTTTGGCACTGTTTTTATACGGTGGTGGCAGGACGACAGCGACATCTGCAGTCCGACTTCCTCAGAACGGTATCCCAGGTGTGTGAGAGTAAAAAAGCCCCCTCGTCCCGGTTTATGGGGAAGGTTTCTGTATTTTGATTGTCTCTATCCCTCACATAGACCCGAAGAAACTTTTTTTTTTCCTTCACGCTCTCTTGGGGCGGTTCAGTCAGACCCAAAAATATATTTTCTCACCTGGCGAGAAAATAAATGAAAATAAATTTTTGGGTCTGACTGAGAGCAGGAAGGAAAAAAAAAAAGTTTCTTTGGGTCTCTGTGAGCCCGAGGAGAGCGTGAGGGTTTTAATCCAGCGACAATGTTTGTTTTCCTCTTTCCCAATGATGTTTGCTCCGTCCCAGTCCATAATGTGAATCTCTCTTTTACAGTGGTCAGAAACGGCCGATTTGAGTTGTTCCTTAACAGCAGTACCTCAGTTGGTAGAGCATTCGCCCACTGATCTGAAGGTTGGTGGTTCGAATCCAGTTCTTGACATAAACATCACAGGTTGAGCGGTCAGATCCACTGACCCACAGGTTGGCTGGTGTGATTCCAGCTCCCACAGATGAATGCTGTCGTTGTGTCCTTGGGCAAGACACTTAACCCACCTTGCCCACAATGTCTGCGTACACTGGTGTGTGAATGTGTGTGTGAATGGGTGAGTGATTCCTTGCTGTAAAGCGCTTTAAACTCTTAGAATTCCAGGCCATTTTTGTGAAATCACTCTTGTTCTGACCTCTCCAAACTAAAATGATTGCCATGAGTGAACCCTCAGTTGCATATACACAAGTTTGTTTTTTTTTTGTAAGGTAACACCCAATAGTTTCACCCACAGGTGTAAGAATCACTCTAAGTATGTCTGGTAGGTATTTATACACTTTGGCACACACCTAAAAAATAATTTTTCTCATCCTCGCCCAAATTTTTTTGTTAAAATTAAGGTGTAGAAAGCTGCAGTAGGTAGCTGGGGACTGAAACACCCGCCGGGCCGTCAAGTCCTTATCAGGTTAAGTGCCTTGAAGGTGGAAAAGCGCTATAGAAAAATGTGACCATTTACCATATACCATTCCTGTTCTGCTTTGTGTTTTATTGCTCGTGTGCACGCCTTCTTCTCGCATTCTGTTCTACATCACGTTACACATATTTGAGAACCGCCTCAATGCCAGTAGGAAAACAGCGCCAAAACCTCACACATCACATGACCACTCTGAGGAAGACCGAAACTGTCAGGTATGAAAACAAACTCTTTGTCTGAAAAAAGAACCGATGGATTGGAGTCCCGTCCCGATGCTTAAGGTGCACGATGTAACTTTTCGAGGTTACTACTATAGTTGGTTCTATTACTATGGATTTGTCTTTGCTTTGCCTGGAATGTCCCACAGTGTGACATTAACCAGCTCTACCTTACAATTATTCAACTACAGGTGGTTTTATAGCTCAAAACTACCTAGAAAAACATGCGTACTGTGAAACATTCCAGACGAGGCGATAACAGCTCCATGGAGAAAAGCATTTGACGGTGTCTCGATCAGAAAATTTACACGACGCACCTTTAATATCCCCGCTAGGAAATCCACGTTGTAGTTTTTGTGATGTTTCCTCTGATATCTCGACAAACCCTCTGCTCGTAATGAGACAAAACTGTTCCCCGCTCAATAAAACCAAAATCGGCCTCAGAATCTGACTGGAACAAGATAATACTGTCAAATAGACTTTTAGAGATTTCTTTGTGGATTAGCGGCAGGCATGGATAAGCCTTCCCTAGTCTGCGTAAAACTGTTGAAAGCCCATGTACTACAGGCAGGTGTGTACTTAGATAGATGATAGATACTTTATTAATCCCAAGGGAAATTACAGTGCAGTCTTGTTCACATTCAGACATCGCAGACATAAAGGGCCTATGTTGCTTTATTTTCTGATCTCTGTTATAATGTTGTATCCTCAAGACAAATATACCTGGTTGTGTTTTGTTTCTTTACACATTTTTAACACACAAACCCTGCATATTTAGGCTGATTTCTTCTCTCAAATTGAAAACACGCTTGTGACGTCATGTGGTAATACAGCAAGTGCTTCACTGTCATTTGGACGATTTCAGCCCTGGAATTTAGCCAATTTAGCCAATTTCATTTCTCTCCAGCGACTAGATCAGGAATCAGAATACAATAGACGGTTCGCAAAAACCGAACCGAAGAAGTGCAAGTTCGGGCACCAGCCAATCAGGGAAGAGCCGTATATTCAGTGTTGGCAACGATTCCTGAAATTGAGGATTTAAAGCCGGAATAAAGCAAATGTTTGGTGAATTTTATCAAGGGGAAAGACGTTATTGCCCTTCTTCCTACGGGATTTGGGAAAAGCTCAATATACCAGTTAGCCCCGTACCCGCCTACCGTCGAGCGAACGAATTCTAATACTGCGAGGTCAGACGGTTTGTACAAAGTGAAACCAAGTAAAACCGGGTGATGAATCATGCTACCTGGAATTGCCAATCTCTACTGAATTTAAGGTAAAAGGCATTTTGAGCTTTACAGACTAATAATACGTGTTACTCAAACATGTGTGAATGAAACAAAACACAACTCCAGGTATGTTTTTGATGAGGTAACAACATTATAACATGGCTCAAAGCTCAAAAGAATCAATTTTGTTTAATATCAGACCTTAAAATAAGACTAGAATGAATGTTGTGCCCCTGAGCAGGACTCTTCAACCATTTTCTCTGTGCAGTTTACTATAGTTGCGTCGTAGGTTGCCTCTCCAAAAATCTGATTTGTAACTTAATTTGGTTAGAGTGCGCAATACTGGACCTCAGTCTGTTGTTCATCTCCATCTAAAAGCCACGGGCCACTCCTTTGAGGACAGTGAAGTACAGATCTTAGACAGAGAAAAGAATTGGTTTGAGAGGGGAGTTAAAGAAGCTATTTTTGTTCAGAATTAGACAATCCATCTTTGAACAGAAATGGCAGACTCCTATTTACGATTCCATTCTCAAACCTAAATCAAAACAAACGAAGAAAACAATAGGGGTAGCCAGGTCAGGTCCAGAGGTGTGAAAGCTTCATTATCACCCACCCACACTCAGTGCAACTTCACTAGGCCGAGCTAACACGCAGAAACTGTAAACAAGTAGATGTGTTAGTTTCAGAGTAGTTTCAGTGTAGTTAGCTCCTCCCTTCAGGCTGAGATAAGGAAGTGTCCACCAGCGTTTGAAAAGTGTTCGACCATAATAAACTTTTGTCCAGTTGACAAATTGAATTTCTCCTTTTTCTTTGGTCTGGTTTGGTCTCCATGAAGATAGAAATGTTTACTACCTTAATACAAAGCAACAACATCTCCACGGAGAAAAACATTTGACGAATCCTTCACCAGAAAAGTTACACAAAGCACCTTTAAGAATTTATTCATGTTGTATTAAGGCGAATTACTGTCTAGTTAATAAAAAGTGTTACAAATGTTTGGATGTACGCGTTAAAATCCACAAGAATCTCCATAATTATTCCGAAAAACCGTGAGCCTTGTTTACTGCACGCTTTGTGGTCTGGGCTCAGAGCAGTTGTCATTTTGATGCATGTGTTGGTTTAGCTTGGATCTGTGTGTGTGTGTGTGTTTGTGCGTTTGTGCGTTGGTAATCCAGTATTTTGTGATGGAGCAGGAGCAGCTGGTGCATCTCAGCAGGGGGCGCTCTCCGGGGAAAAGACATGGGATTTTCCTCAGGGCGCAACAGGAAGCCGCTTACACCTCCTTGAAACTAACCAAGAACTTCCTCTGGTGACCGCAGGGGGCTCGCCGTGTTTGTTTGTTTATCGCACTTTTACCCTTAATCCAGCGGAATTCTTTCATGCTTTTATTTAATATTCACAGAGCAAAATAGCCCCACTTTGGGAGTAATTTAAAGGTGCACTCTGTCACTTTTTCTTCCGTCAATATGTTTTTGCTTTACCTTCATTGTTATGTATATACAGTATGGCATTAGTTGGTTCAGGGAGTTTAATCATAAAAGAAGAGACGCTTTATACCAGATTTAGAAGATAGATAGAAGATAGTTTCCAAATCGGTGTATTAGTTAATTGTTTTTTAAAATAAAACCAAAAATAAGAAGAAAAAAAAAAAATTCTTTATTATTTGTCTCCAAAACCAAAAAAAAAGTTTCCAATTTTGTGTATAAATGAGTATTGAAAAAATGGATAACAGCCGTTTCTGTGACTTAAACTGTGATGCCGGACTTTGGCGCCGCATACGGACTGAACCAGGACTGAACCAGGACTTAACCAGGACTTAACCAGGACTCAACCAGGACTAAACCAGGACAGAGTGTCGGGATGGGCCCGGAGGTGTGCGTTTGGGTGATCCAGACTGGGACCAGGACCAGGACTGAGACTGGGACTGAGACCGGGACCAGACCAGGACCAGACCAGGACTGAGACTGGGACCAGAACGAGGCAAGATCAGGACTGAGACAAGGACTGAACCCGGGACCAGACTGGGACTGAGACCAGGACTTAAACCACGACCAGAACAGAACTGAGACTGGGACCACACCGGGACCGGACCGGGACCAGACCAGAACTGAGACTGGAACTGAGACCAGGACCAGACCAGAACTGAGACTGGGACTGAGACCAGGACCAGACCAGAACTGAGACTGGGACTGAGACCGGGACCAGACCGGGGGACTGAGACCGGAACCAAACCAGGACTGGGACTGAGACCGGGACCGGACCGGGACCAGACCAGAACTGAGACTGGGACTGAGACCAGGACCAGACCAGAACTGAGACTGGGACTGAGACCGGGACCAGACCAGAACTGAGACTGGAACTGAGACCAGGACCAGACCAGAACTGAAACTGGGACTGAGACCAGGACCAGACCGGAACTGAGACTGGGACAGAGACCGGGACCAGACCGGTACAAGATAAGGACTGAGACCAGGACTTAAACCGCAAACCGACCAGAACTGAGACTGGGACCACGCCAGGACCAGACCGGGACCAGACCAGAACTGAGACTGGTTTAGCTCTAGTATAGACCTGGTTTAGTCCTGTTTCAGTTCGGTTTAGACCTGGTTCAGTCCTGGATCGGTCCGTATGCGGCGCAGAAGTCCGGCATTGCAGTTTAAGTCAAGGAAACGGGAAATGGCCAACAACTGAAAAAGCAAATCCTTATCAGTTTTTTCATAGTGAAGGTGTATGCAGTTTAAAAACGCAGTGGAGCACTCTCTGTGTTGCCACGTGACATCACAAGGTGGAACTGTGTTTTCCGTTTGAGAGACGACCTTATCCTGCATTGCAAAAAAGCTTGGCCAAAATTTAAGCTATAAACACTTAAATCTAGTTCACAGTCTAGATTTAATTTTAAATCAAGTTCACCTTTTTGCGCTGGCGTTTTACCTCCTATTTTCTTGTTTTTTTTGTTACATTGTTGTATTGATTCCATTTTTTTACTACTATTATGCTTTTTAGTCATTTTAAATTTGTTCAGCACTTTGGGCAGTGTTGAGTGTATTTTAAAAGTGTTTTATAAATACACCTTGACCTTGTAAATTTACACTGGAAAACCTCGCCATCTTGGAAATCCTACTCGCAAACTCTGGCAACATTTCAGACCCTCGAGCTAGTTCTGAGTTGTGAGAAAATCCGACATGTCCGCCCTGTGTATGGATAGTGCTTGATATCTGTACACAAGTATGGTAACATTATTGATCGTAGTTGTGTTATTTTCCCTTCAGTTGCTCTTAGTTTAGTTGCGAATGCGAACGCGGAGCTAATGTAAACAAAAGCAAAAATTCATCCTTAAAGGTTGTATGGAGGGTTTTTTTTTTTAGTTTCAAATTGTCAGTGAAAGTTTAAAATACCATTACAGGGACGCAGCAGCCTTGTAATTATGATGACCAAAAAAAAAAAAAAAAAAATCTAGTGGACGTAGTGAGGCCAGATAAACATCAGCCAATAGAAAACAAGGCTACCTCTTTTTCTATTGGCTGTTAGGTTGTCAATCAAACTCCCTACATTTCTAGTGTAACTGACTCGCCGGCGCGCGGGGATTACGTGGTTTATGCGGTGGTTCTTAGAGGCTTTTTCAAACTGTAGCTTCCTCGCAGTTCGCACAAAGTTTGTTGCGATGGCGGACGAGAATCCACGACCAGTTCGCCGCAAAAGAAAGTCAGTGTTTGAGGTCGCTGAAAGAAGAAGAGGAGGGGAAAAGGAACGAAGCCAAACTGAGGTGATTCTTGGAGATTTCTTCCAGCGATTGCACGACTGAAGCAGACGAAGGGTCTAAAAACTGATGCATCGGTCGCTAAATTATTTCTCGACAGGTCACTTCAACAGTAATTCTGAACGCGCACTGGCTGTAAACAAAAGTGATTTCTAGAGTAAGGAGGCGGGAGGAGATGTTTCTACTGAGGGAGCTGAGGAGGAGGATGCACAACATTTGAAAAAGGACTGTCGCTGTATTTCCCTTAAAAAATCCTCTATACAACCTTTAAACGTTGATTTGAAAGTAACAAATGCAATAGCAAACTGACCAACATTTTGGCAGATTGTAATAGAGGTGTGCACAAATATCAAAATATCTGTAGATTTTGATACTAAATTTGAATGAGGGAGCCCTAGATTTGTAGCCAAGCTGGTGCCACCAAGTGCCTCCGCTCAATTTCATTTCTCTCCAGCGACTAGGTCTGGAATCGGAATACACTAGACAGTTTTGAATTAACCCCGGAAGTTGTAGACCGTGCACCGGCCAATCAGCGAAGAACTGAACCAACCTGAGTAGCGATAACAGACTGCATACACTATCCTCCTTTGGACTTCCTGTATCAAATACAAACTTTGCATCAAGCCAAAGATGTTAATTTTGCCTTCTTATGTACTTTATACTTTAACAACTTGGGTTCTTTTTAAAGACATTACAGTAAAGTGTACGCCTACAGGAAGTAACAAGGGTGACGTGTCGTGTATCAGCTTTTGTTACTTCCTGTGGGTGTACACTTTACTGTAATGTCTTTAAAAAGAACCTAAGAAATTAACAGACTTTGTATTTTTTTATTGCACCTTTAATTCGCAAGTTTTTCTCACAGAAACGACCAAATAGCAGCGATTGGTTAAATAAAAAAAGTGCCCGCCTAATGTCGAGCGAACGAATCCTAATGCTGCGAGGTCAGACGGTTTCCACGAAGTGAAACCAGCTGATGAACTAGGCTATTAGATTTGCACACGTTTTTCATTTTTATTGTAACTTTTGAAGGTGCACTGTGTAACTTTTTGATTACAGGTAGGGATGGGCATGATTAGTCCATTAATCGATAATTGATCATTAAGAATTTCATCAATTACGTTCATTTTAATCGACAAACCGAATGTAGGTTGCTGTGCGTAGTGTGACCAAACATGGATCCGTACATGTGTCTCTCTGCACTCAGAAGGAGCGAGACACAAACAGTCGGTCAGTCTGCAACATGCTGAAGCGCAAATGCGTATTTAACGATGACTTCTACAAGAAATTACGCACATTCCGTTCCGGTCGGGACAAGTGTGAGGCCAGCTCACCAGGACACCGAAAACATGAAAAAGTTTTGCCAGGTGGGAGTGGCGCAATGTCGATGACGAGTCTCCACCTCCCACCTCCCGTACGGTGTCCTGGTTTTAACAAAAGCAAACGTGGTCACACTAACCTGTTTTCCTCTGAGTTGTGCCGCATCAGCTTCACAAGAGCTGTTTTTTTTTCTTTGCTTAATTTATGCAAATTAGCCATGCAGTTTTAAGTTTAGTTTTTGTGAGAGTTGCGCAAAACTGAATTAAACACATTATAATGTCAAACGGGCTGATGTGGCTCTAGAGTCGTTACGGTTTATATGTCGTAAAGTTGAATTTATTTATGCAGATTAGTAGTGCAGATAGTAATAATAATGATGATCATTTTAATATAAAAAAATAAAAGATTAATCGATAATCGATCGTTAATTCTCTCGACGATCGATTAAGAAAATTTAATAGAATGCCCATTCCTAGTTACAGATCTTGTTTCTGTGGATATGTCATTGCTCTCTCTGGAATGTTCCACAGTATGACATTAAACAGCTCTACTTTACGTTTATTCAATTACAGGTGGTCAGAAATACCTAGAAAAACAGACATTCTGACTGTGAGTGAGGTCGCCTCTCCGCAGATCTGACCTGTAACTTGGCCTGGTTTAGTTTCCACGAAGATAGAAAGGTTTAATACTGTGTGCATCCCGCTAATGAAACTTCTGCACATTGCATCAGATTTGTGAAGTTGTTGCGTACAGTTTTGTGTTGAGTTTGGATGAAAGCTAAAACCTTTTCAGCCGTGTTTTTTTTTTTTTTTTTTTTTTTTTGATGAGGGAACATTATAACATGGTAGAAAGCTAAAAAAAAAAAAAAGCATAAAAAACGCTCTTTTATGTCTGCTTTTACACTTCTAACCAATGCGTTCTTGTATTGTATGCTATTCTGCTTTGTTACTTCAAATGAGAAATTGCGTTTGAATCCTACGGAGCGATACTACTGTTGTTTTTTCCATTCTCTCCATGAGTCAGATGATCGTGAAATATTAAAACCTGTTCCTCCATGCACAATCTGTACCAATAACACATTTATATTACAACAAAGCCCAGCGTCTGTATCCAAACAATAGTATTCACTTTGACTGGGCCGTGAAAGTGCATTCTGGGATAGTGGTGCATATGCGGGCGCCTTAAGCTATTACAAAAGGGTGAGTGGAGTGTGTGCAGAGCTCCACGGTGCAGCCAGCTCTCTCAGACCTGGGCTTTATTAATGAACGGACATCTGCCTCATTAAAGCTGAAAGAGCCGGGGAGCTGTGTAAACACGCAACGGAACAAAAAAACTGCAAAAACTATAACCATTCGTGTCGTGCAAATGAGTTTAAACCAAGGTGAGAGAGGCGATGGTAAAAACAGAAGCCAGTGAAAAATTACTCGAAAGTTGCAAACGACGCCAGACTTTTTCAGTTTTAGTTTTAATTCGAAAACACTTTTTACTTCACTTCGTCAAAGGGGCAAAATATGTATAATTTTTAAGTTTGCAGCACATTACGTTTGGGTGGTATCCAGATTTTGACACCGTTAAACCTTCTCAGGATTTTACCGGCGTGTACAGTATTACCGTGACTAATTAAGAATTATTTTGTAGCTTGCACCTACAGCGTCTTTACCCTCTTATCAACAGTACTTATAGGATTAGAGACTATAAGGCGCACTTAAACTCCTCAGATTTTCTCAAAAATCCGGTGCGCCTTATGTATTAATCCTGGTTGTGCTTACTGACCCCGAACCGACTAAACCTGGGACTAAAACAGGACTAAACCAGGACTAAACGAGGGGTTAACCTAGGACTAAACCAGGGACTAGGATTTAACCAGAGACTAAACCAGGGACTAAACCTAGGATTAAACTAGGACTAAACCAAGGACTAAACCAGGGACTAAAACAGGGACTAAAACAGGACTAAACCAGGGACTAAAACAGTCGTAAAACAGAACTAAACCAGGGACTAGGATTTAACCAGAGACTAAACCAGGGACTAAAACAGGGACTAAACCTAGGATTAAACTAGGACAAAACCAAGGACTAAACCAGGGACTAAAACAGTCGTAAAACAGGACTAAACCAGGGACTAAACCAGGGACTAACCCAGGACTAAACCTAGGATTGAACTAGGACTAAACCTGGGACTAAATTTAGGACTAAATTTAGGACTAAACCAGGGACTAAAACTGGGACTAAAACAGGACTAAACTAGGACTAAACCAGGGGCTAAACCAAGGACTAAACCAGGGACTAGGACTAAACCAAGGACTAAACCAGGGACTAAAACAGTAGTAAAACAGAACTAAACCAGGGACTAAACCAGGGACTAAACCAGGGAATAAACCAGGGACTAAACCAGGGACTAAACCAGGGACTAACCCCAGGACTAAACCTAGGATTAAACTAGGACTAAACCTGGGACTAAATTTAGGACTAAACCAGGGACTAAAACTAGGACTAAACCAGGACTAAACCAGGGGCTAAATGTAGGACTAAATGTAGGACTAAACCAGGGACTAGAACTAAACCAGGGATTATACCAGGACTAAAACACTCTGAAAGGGATAAAACGATTTGTTTCTTCACTGTTCCTCTGGAAATTAGGGAGCTCAAACAAGGGAATTATCGAAAAAAAGATGGGAATTATGGCTAGAGAACATAAACCGCGAAGAGATTATTTACTGAACCGACTTTATGTGGTACACGATGCTGAAAAATCTGTCAAAATGTTTTAGTAAGCGAAGCCGCACCGCTGAACGGTCTTTGTGTTTGACATGCAGATTTATAATCTGGGAAAAGTTTCACATGAACCATCTCCAACACGACACACACAGAACAGACTCACCATCAGCAGCACATCCTCTGTCACAGAAACAACACTCATATTCTTTTTTTTTTCTTTCACAAGAGTTTTCAGGCCCTGGATCTCCTCCAGTAAGTTGTCCAGACTTGACATCTTATTTGACAAGTCATTCAGTGTTTTTTTTTTTTTTAAATGACCTCCAAGTCCTCCCCAAAATCCACACCTTTTTTCGGCGCCATGGTGTCTTTCTAAAGTTGTTGCGCTCACTCGGCGTTCGCTCCCCGCGGGATCAAAAGCAGACGACGCCGGTGAGGCCCAACCCACCCAAGCTGTGTAGCCCCGTGTGCTCCGGGAGTCAGGAGCAGGCGAGGCCGGTGTTAGCCGCTCTGCTTTGTACAATCCCTTGACCCGGATACGCCGTGTAGCCCCTGTGTGTGCTGTCTGGGGAGCCTCAAACTGGTGTATTCCACTCAGTTGTGTCCTTTAGTTCGACTGAAGCTGAACCTCATCAGCGCACAATAGTGAGCTGTTTTTATCAGCGCTTCATAGTTTATGCAAATTAGCCATGTGGTTTTAAGTTTCATTCCTGTAAAATGTAAACAAATGTGCGCAAAGCTGCATTAAACACATTAAACACATAATGAAGCCAAATGCTGCCAAAGTACTAGTATTTTAAATTTTTTATTTTGGGGACCAACTCGCTTGCGGCCGGACTTGCCTTCTTGTCTTGGGCTCCCTTATGAGCGTCACGTGACAATGAAACGAAACTAATTGAACGTCTCCCCACACAGTTAAAAGAAACATACATAATATCAGTTTTTTTTTTTTTTTTTTTTTTGAACAACTGAATGTTTATTTGATGAAAGCAACAGGGAATAATCCCTGGATCAGGGAAGAATGAGTAAACTTTTGGATGTTTACCAATTAAAAATGGCTGCAACATCAACATTTTTAGAGATATTAACAGGAAAACACATAATCATGCTAAGGCCAACATGACTTAATTTGTTGGTTTACAAACCCACCAATGCTTATTAAAAGAAAAAGATTTAAAATAAAATTGAAATGAAGGTTGTAGAGCTCGACATTTTGCAAGTTGTTGCCTGAAAATCAGACAATTATTTTTTTTTTTTGAACTTTAGTTTATTAACATAAACATTTAGAACAATCCTTGACAGAGGGTTATTATGTTAGTTATTATTCAGGTACACAGTCACCGGAGTCCATCGTTCTAAGAATACATCCATTTTCATCTGAAGTTTGGCTGTTAGTTGTTCCATGATATAGACTTGTTTCAGTCTCTGTATCCATTCTGTCCTTGTTGGAGGGGAGGGTTTCCTCCAGTTAACAGTTATAATTTTTCGTGCAATCATCAGAAGAATACGGAGAACATATTTTTTTGATCGTTTACACATACATTATCTGACAGTGCTCCTAGTACATATATCAGCGGATCCATAGAGAGTTCACAAGACAGTATCTTTTCTATTTCTATTTTAATGTCCTGCCAATAATTACCAAGAACTGGGCAATCCCAGAAGACATGTGAGTGATCCGCCACCATGCCACAGTTTCTCCAACATAATGGAGACATGGTTTTGTAGAAACTTGAAATGATTAAAGGGGTTCTAAAGTATCTAATTTTTGTCTTCCAATCAAATTCCTTCCACAGATTACTGTTGACACCTTTGTGGCTGACCACACACATATCCCCCACGTCCCATCCTCAATAACTACATTTAACTCCAATTCCCATTTATCTCTGATATCCAGTGTGTGTTCCCCCATATCTCTCATCAACATTTTGTATATTAATGATACATGTTTCTTGGTCGGCAGATGTTTTTCTTGTACTGTTATAAAGTATTGTTCGATACCTGTAGTTCTGCTTTAATTTTTTCCCATTCAGCATGACTTTGAATGTAGTGCCTTATTTGTAAATAACGAAAATGATCTGTTGAGGTAATGAAAACTGTTTTTGTATTTGAGAAAAGGATTTTAGGTTACTGCCCTCAAAAAGCTGGTTAACCGTCCTTAGGCCACTACTCATCCACCTTTTGAACCCACTGTCCCACATAGATGGTTGGAAGTCTATATTCCCAGCTATCGGCGTGGCTCTTGTAAGACAAGTTGTACCACCAAGTTTTTTTCTCACACAGTTCCATATACGTAAAGTGTGCTTAATCCACACATTTTTAAGCTTAAGTTTTTTCCAGAGTGTTCCACTTTGAAATGGCAACACAGATAAGCCAACTCCTGGTTTTGAATTTTGTTCTATTTGGACCCATCCCGCCTCCCGGTCATTATAAATCCACTGTGTTATGGCAGCCAGTTGAGCAGCCCAGTAGTAGTAGTATCTAAAATTTGGGAGAGAGACTCCACCCCTGTCCCTCGGAGAACACAGCAGTTTAGCCTGATTCTCGGCCTTTTTATTTTGCCATATAAATTTAGAAAACATTTTATCTAACTGAGTAAATGTAGACTTGGGAACCCACACAGGTAAGGACTGAAATAGATACAGAAGCCTTGGCAAAACATTCATTTTGATTGTTTCAATTCTACCAAACAGAGACAGCGGCAGCACCTCCCACCTTAGTAAGTCTGCCTTAATTTGGGTAATCAATTTATTGTAATTTGATTTGAACAACTGAAGTGGGTTGGGTGGAAGTGTGATCCCCAAATATTTAAAACCTTGATCATTACGCTTAAAAGATGCAAGTTGTGTTGGCCATTTTCCTGATAACATCATGGCTTCTGACTTACTCTCATTTATTCTAAATCCAGAGATAGAGCCATAATCATCTAGGCATTTCAGCAATGCAGGGATGGACACTAATGGGTCCTCCAAATATAACAGCACATCGTCTGCGAATAAAGCAATTTTTGTGCTGAGTTCCGCTTTCATCTCTTATACCATGAATGTGGGGGTTCTGTCTCACTGCCTCTGCAAATGGTTCAATACTCAGGGCAAACAAGACAGGACTCAGCCCATCTCCCTGCCTCGTTCCTCTACCCAGATTGAAAAATTCGGAACAATATCCATTTACTCGTACTCTTGATTTTGGATTTTTATAAAACAGCATGACCCAATCAACAAATTTGACCCCAAATCCCATATTTTGCAATACGTGTTTCAGGTATAGCCAGTCTACTCGATCAAATATAATATCAGTTTTAATTGAAAATACAATCACACATTCATTCGTGCTGAGCAATCAAAGTTTAGGTATCAATAAATTATAATATATTTGGTCCTCATGTGCTGCAGATTTTTTATTATTTTTTTAATAACAGTAATGAAACTGATACCGTTGCTACTTTTTGATACCATAATAATACCGCCCAACCCTACATCACGTCAGATTTTCTATTCTTAAAGTTGCATCGCTCAACTTTTCTAGTGTCAAAGTTTGCTTAAGTCGACAATGAAAAATGTTCGTCTGTTACAAAATTGCTTTAGACGGGAGATTTTTGCTTAGAGAGCTGTTTAACCAACGAAGGCACTTTTTACTTACTAAATTTACATCATAGAAGTCAGATTTTGTATTCCAAAGTACTCAAAAATGAACAGGAACAAGCATGTGGTACACCCCGGAGCGGAAAAGTGACCAGAAAGTGAAGCACAAAAGCCATATTCGAGCCAAACGACGTGAGCGCTCGGAATCGGGGTCAGGCCGAGTAGAGGTCGGCCATGAGCTGAGGTCAGGATCCCTCCAGACCTTCCTCTTATAACTGACAGCCAGAATGAGACTAATGAGACGCACGAAGACATGAGCTCATCACAGCTCATCACAGCGCCGTAATGACCTGAACCGCAGCCCAGAGAGGAAGGAGAGGACGCACTCAGGCCACCGTCAAGGTTAAAGCCTGTTTTACTGTTCGTGCCACTGATACGTCCTCTGTGTCTGACCCAAACTTAAGTCCTGCTGCTGAGGAAACCAGTCTCCAGATTTTGAGTTAAGGTTCGACTCGACTGGAGGATTAAATGTTGGGCTAAACCAGGACTAAACCAGGATTATACTAGGACTAAACCAGGGACTAAATGTAGGACTAAACCAGGGACTAAATCAGGGACTAAACCAGGACTATACTAGGAATAAACCAGGGACTGAATGTAGGACTAAACCAGGGACTAGGACTAAACCAGGGACTAAACCAAGGACTAAATATATTATTGAATGTAGGACTAAACTAGAATTAAACCCGGGACTAAATCTAGGATTAAACTAGGACTAAACCTGGGCCTGAATTTAGGACTAAACCAGGGACTAACACTGGGACTAAAACAGGACTAAACCTAGGACTAAACCAGGGACTAGAACTAAACCAGGGACTAAAGCAGGGATTATACCAGGACTAAAACAGTACTGAACCAAGACTGAACCAGGAACTGAATGAGAACTAAAACAATACTGAACCAGGGCTAAACCAGGACTAAACCAGGACTAAACCAGGACTAAACCAGGGGCTAAACCAGGGACTAAACATAGGACAAATCCAGGGACTAAACCAGGACTAAACCAGGGGCTAAACCAGGGACTAAACATAGGACTAAATGTTGGACTAAACCAGGGACTAGAACTAAACCAGGGACTAAAGCAGGGACTATACCAGGACTAAACCTAGAACTAAACCAGGAACTAAACCAGGGACTAAACCAGGACTAAACCTAGGACTAAACCAGGAACTAAACCAGGGACTAAACCAGGACTAAACCAGGGATTATACCAGGACTAAAACAGTACTGAACCAAGACTGAACCAGGCACTAAATGAGGACTAAAACAATACTGAACCAGGGCTAAACCAGGGACAAAACCAGGACTAAACATAGGACTAAATGTTGGACTAAACCAGGGACTAAAACTAAACCAGGACTAAACCTAGGACTTAACCTAGGATTAAACCAGGGACTAAAACAGTACTAAAACAAGACTAAACCAGGACTAAACCAGGACTAATCCAGGGACTATACCAGGACTAAAGCAGGGACTAAACCAGGGACTAAACCTGGACTAAACCATGGACCAAAATCATGTTTTAACAGGGCCTAATACTTCTCCATATTCCGATCTTGGTTTGGTCTGGGGTATGTTGCTCGAAGATGATCCAATTTAATTTCTACTTCGTGAGAGTTTCAAATGAGTCATGAAAAATAATTAAAAAATAAAAAGTGCATTTGATTTTTATGGCGCTTTCGGGACGCTTGCAGATTATTGATTCCCTCCATATTCTGTGGTAAAATCTTCCACTTCTCTACTTCTCCCTCCAACCACAACCAACAAGGCAAGGGGGGGTGAAGTGTCTTGCTTAAGGACACAACAACAACAACAACAACAGCATTAGAACCACTGCTTTTTCACTGTGGAACTTAGTAAATGCCGTAAAGTTGTGCAGAGTTAGTGCATTAACTGGGTCGGCTGTGATTGTAAAGTGAAAACAACAACAACAAAATACTCTCTTCTTGGTATGAGTTTTAAATTTTTTCATCCACCAGGGGAAAAACAAGGAAAATTGCTTGAAAATTGACTAAAAATTTGAAATCGACCTCCGCACATTCCTCATTTGTGAAACCCTGCGCACAGACATGCCGATGAAACTTAATCTGATTCTGAAACCGAGCAGCCATTTACCAAATTTCTTCTACTTCACACAGGATTTGGTCACTGACAGAAACACGAACACGCGGCACTTTTTAATTGACCATTTGAGACATTGATAAAAAAAAACACCAGATTACATTTTTACAAATCATCCCAGCGTCTGTCTCGTGATCCGCCACATGTCTCCTGCGAGCCGCACACCCCCATTTCATATGACATGTTTTTGCAAGCGCGCGGACTAAAACAGCAAGAAATATGTGAGGGCAATTCTAACGCACAAGACATGAACGATACTGTGCAGGGGCATCACGCTGGTGGGGTTCTACATGCCTGTCTATGGCGAAATGTTTAGCTTTTACCACTAGGGCTGGGTATCATTAAGAAATTGCTGATTTGATACATGCCTCGATACATAGGCCACGATACGATACGATACATACGATCGATACATATCTCGATACATAGGCCACGATGCGATACATATATCTCGATACATAGGCACACGATAATACGATACGATACATATCTCGATACATAGGCGATACATCGATACGATACATATCTCGATACATACACATAGGCCACGATACGATACATATCTCGATACATAGGCGATACACGATACATACGATACATATCTCGATACATAGGCCACGATACGATACATACCTCGATACATAGGCCACGATACGATACATATCTTGATACAGTGCACTTTCGATTGGATACGACATATTTCAAATTGATTCGATACAATTCAGTAAAAAATAAAGGCTAAATCATGGCTCTGATACTAAAAGTCTTTGTTAAACCACTTTCTGTGCAAAGATTATAAGAAACACACTCATTTTAATCATCAAAACAGTGAATATGTCAAATTTGCTGCATAGAAGAGTTTTCTTTCTCTAAATGAGCAACAAAACGGTAGTGCTGTGACAAAACAATTTAGTAAAATATACCAAAATATACTCTTGGCGATATATCGATACAGCAGCCCACGATATCAATACTGCATCATCACATTAAACTAGGGATGTACAATAACCAAAATACTGAGATATTGTATCGGCAATATGATGATGGTCTGGAAGTAAAAGGCTGGAGACCAACTGAATGTCTTAAGCAGGAGAAGTTTATTTAATAATACGAGCCCAGGGGACTTGAAAAATCAACATAGTATGATTTCAAAAGAGAACATAGTATGATCTTTGAGTGTTCAAGCCCCTTGACGATGCTTCCAAAGGAGGAGGATTATAAAGCGAGTGTGGTGAGACTATGAAGGCCACTAGACTCTGGTTAGACAGAAATATGCCACAATTTAGATAGTGGTATGCCAATGTTATGCCAAGGGAAGATCATGGGGTAAATATAGCTTTTGTGTCAATGTTAAACTGAGAGATGTACGTGGAAGATAAATTACTTAAATTCTCTTACAAGTCTCACTATAATACCGTGGGGTATCACAATATATTTAATTACAAAATCTTTGCTTAAATGCGTTTTTTATAGTAGCAATAGCTAATAAACATCGGGAACTACATATCCCATGATTCATTTCAGTGCAGACAACATGAAGAAATGTGTTTTTTACTTGAATTCTTGGGATTATGACAGAAATAATTCACACCAAAATCTTGTCAAGGTATTTTAAATTCTACAACAATTCTATCAGCCTCTCCAAAATATCACAATAAATATCGTACCGTGAGATGCATATCGTGAAAATATTGTACTGAGAAATTTGGATATCTTTACATCCCTACATTAAACGATACGATATATCGATATGTCAGTATTTTTGCGCACGTTAACAAACACGGACAAAAAAGTCTGAAAATGTAAGAAAAATACAAAGTGGATTCAAACAACAGCCTGTGATTAAGACGAGCGTTCATGGTCCAGTTTAGGTGTTGATGTTAAACTGTGACTAAATGAAAAGACTGCTCATGCTTTTTAATACAGATGGGGAGCAGCTAAAATGAATTGTCTGAATGCATTTTTTTCAGTAATACAGTGAGTTCTCAGGTCTAATCACTGATAGAAATGATTGAAATGACAAAAAAATAAATAAAACCTCTTGCCGCCAGCTGGAACATCCCATTGTAGAATCTGAAAACCAACAAGTCTCTGCAAAAAATCAATATCTAGGTTTGGCAAAAATGACTTGAAATCTGAATATTTTTGTGAATTTGAGTCATTTTCACTGTAGTTAAGATTTAATGATTTAAATTACACAGAAGTAGGGTGCTTTCTTACTTGCACACATGTCAAAAATGGGTCAAAAATGGGTCAAATACAAATATAATACAGGGAAATTAACCCTTTGTCACTTTAAATAAGAAAATAAATCTGTTACTGGAGTCAGGTACTGCAAGATTCGTACGCTGTTTGTTAGACGATTGGTAGACGACATGAAACTCCCAAAAAATTGTAACTAAAAATGTTCTAAATTAGAATTAAATCTGTGTGAAGGGGCGGAGAGGAGGCGGAGCTTATCAGTAATCTGTTTTGAACCAAAATCAGACTTCTGCCCCCCGGATTAACTGTTTACTGCTTCACTCATTGATTTTCGCAAGCGTCCAGGTTGTTTTTCAATCCTGCGTTTTATTTTTATCCCCATAAGCGGCCATGTTTGTTTTGATACGAACGTGTGTTTGTCTAATTGGCCTTTCCCCCCCGACGCTCACGCCCATAGGAAATCTGGGCGTAAACATCTTTTGTTTTGACCTTTTCCTGGGATTTCTATTATCAGCCTGATTATATGATTTTGTACAGGGATGTATAAAATAATAATAATAATTCTACTAATATATCAACTACAAATCTGTTTTAAAGCCAACTGGAGAGCAGCGTTGGCTTGTTGGCGTACATGAACATGGAACATTTTACACAAATCGAACTACTTTATGTCATATTTTAAGGATTTTTGGAAGATTTTTCTCTAGTTCTGAATAGAGATTAATGGAGTTAACCAGAATCGCCAATAACAGTGGAAGTCCATGTTAGTAGTATTCAGAAATTTAAGTAGGTAAGGAGAAGTAAGGTAGATAACAGAGGTGGGACCAAGTTGTTGTTTTGTGAGTCTCAAGTAAATCTCAAGTCTTTCACCTCAAGTCCAAGTCAAGTCCCAAGTCAAATACAGGCAAGTCCAAGTCGAGTCTCGAGTCACCTGCTCATAAGTCCAAGTCAAGTCCAAGTCGTCCCCTTTGAGCTTCAAGTCATTTCAAGTGTTTAAAGAAAAGTATCAAGTATAAGCTTAGATTTTTGCAATTTGTATGACATTTAAGATAAATCGTACTTTAAAAAATCATTGTATTTTTTTTTGTATTTATAGAATATGTAAGAGTTGTAGAAATTAATTTAATTAATTTTTCCATTTTAAATCTCTTGACAAGATCTTAGTGTGAATCGTTATGGTCAGAATAGAAATAATTCAGATTTAAAAGTGCTTCTCAAATCACAAGCCTCAAGTCACTGACCTTCACGTCCAAGTCGAGTCCCAAATCTTAGCTCATTTTATCAAGTTAAGTCTCAGGTCCTAAAAATAGTGACTCAAGTCTGACTCCAGTCCAAGTCACAACTTACAAGTCCCAACCTCTGGTAGATCGTACAAGAAAAGTGTCCAGTCTTGACCAGTCGTCATAGTATCAAAATCGCAATTTGAGTGAACGCAATTAGAAAATCAAAAAGTTTCCTCCACAAACAACAAATTCTCTTGTCTTATTCTGCATAAAAACCGCTAACCCTGTAGTTTAGATCTGTACAAACATGTTCTGAAATCTGATTCTTGTATTTTTTGGTCAGTGTTTTGTCAACTCTTCTGAACGCCTTTAGACAAAATAAGAAAAATTGCAGTTTCATATTTTCCCTAAATCCTTCAGCCCTACTTACTGCCCAAGCTGGTATTTAAAATCTTGGTGCCCACATTTTTTCATGTAATTCAGTAAACTCTCAATAGAGCGTTTTCTTTTCTGCAAAACAGGAAGTGCACGGATAGCCTGCTAGTTGTTGTTGGCTTCACAGCAAACTCCAAAAAGCATTTATAAACTCACTGTGGTGAATAATTAGGATGCTCTGAATGCATTTAGTTAGTGAGGAATAACTTTGGACCAAACTACAAACTGTTTCAAATGGACCAGTTTTATTTTTCACATTTTTAAGACAGTAAAATTCATAAAAATACAGCTCCTTTTAACAAATGTGAACACAACACAAACATTTTTACAGCACAGAGAAAGCCTGCTCTGTGGCACAATGGAAAAAAAACAAAACACATTTGTCAAACAGAACGCCACATCACTTTAAGAATGGTCCAGGGCGGCCGGTGCGGGAGACATTTATTTGATTGCAACATGCAGCGGTACGTGTATGATGTATGTATTTTTACTTAAGGACTTTAAGGCAGAAAATCCATCTCCTGCTTGCGGATTTCAGATGTTTGTGATATATGACAAACGGAGGGTCTCGGGAGGAGGAGACAGTGCGTTCAGTTTGCTCTAGGAATTATTAAAGGGATGTGATGGGGGGTACTGTGCATGGGAATTCTTTCATTTATTTCTGTTCTGCCTTGTTTGAACTTGGTTTTGTTGGTCTTTAAGAATTATTGCTATAGAATATAGAATACTACTCTGCAAAAAAGTTAAAATCTGATTAAGATAACAAAGTTTGACCATGATTTGAGTCCATTTCACTCAACAAGTAAAATGATCTACCAAACGAACAAGACTTTTTGTACTGGAAATATGAAACTACATCTCGTTACACTTAAGATAAGAAAAACAACAACTTTTTGCACTTAAAATAAGAAACAAAATCAAATGTGTCTTGAATAAAAAAAAACATATTTATTCCATTGGTAGATCATTTTACTTATTGACTTGAATCTACTGAAATAAAGTAAAATGATCTTAATTTAAGTAATTTTAACTTAACCTAGATGTTGATTTTTGTTGTGGATTCTCTTAAAATCAGAAAAAAAATAAAAAACCAAAAACATTCGCCCTTATTGAGAGTGAGCTTGCATCTCCATAAACCTTCCTTATAACTTATTTAACCCTCCTCCTGCTTTGTTTTGATGGAATTGTTGATCCTCTGGCTATAATATTCCACAGTATAATGTAGGGCTGGGCGATATGGAGCAAAACATATATCTCGATTTATTTTGTGATATATATACAATTTATATCTCGATATCTTTACAGGAAAAATAACCCCCCAAGAAGGAAAACAACCCCCCCCCTCAAAACAAAAGCAAAAACAAATATGCCAAATTCCACTAATTCAACTCAAGCTCATCTTTGCATTAACTCTGTTTACCATTATAATAACCAGAACCATGAGCTCCTTTAGCAGAGGAAGCTCAAGATGTTCCTTATTTTAACAGATCCATGTTCCTCACCATTGTTTTTTGTTTCATATTTTTCATATTTTATTTATTTGTACAGGGACAGCACATATTAATGAACTTTAAAAATGTAAATATCTAAAGATTATAGCCAGCGTAGCTTATTTCCATCTTCAGTCCCTCGGCAGGTTGATGTGAAATCATCTACAGGACAAAGGAAAAGTACAACAACAATCACACAAAAGTACACGACCCCGGCACGCTCACTATACACGCAATTCATTTCAAACAGTTCATTTGAAGTTCAAAGTCAAGAGTTTAAGAGTTAAACCAACAACCCTTCAGTATAAAAGAAAATGTTATTTGGTTAAACATGGTGACATATTTGGCCATTGAACAACCACTGTTTTAAAGCTTTAGAAAATGCTGCCAGTGTTGAAAGTTCTCGTATATGAGCAGGCACAGTATTTCAAAGATCCGTATTCCAAGTTCTACACTGCACCACATTATTCATTAAAATATTCTGCATAAATAAACTTTACATTACTAAACAACTTATAAACCATAACGACTGTAGAGCCACATCAGCTCGTTTGAAATGATCAGGTGTTTAATTCAGTTTGTTTACGTTTTACAGAAATGAAACTTAAACCCACATGGCTCATTTGCATAAACTATAAGCTCTGAAAAAAACACCTCTTTTCTTATGCGCTGATGCGGTTCAGCTTTTGTCAGAGTAAAGGACACGACTCAGTGAAATATGAGTGTGACTCTTTCTGTGACGGAGGATGTGCTGCTGATGGTGAGTCTGTAAATGGTGGAAAAGGTTCGTGGCGCTAGAAGCTTTGGTTGGCGCCAACTTTTAGCATTCACGGGCTGGTTGTGGGCACTGCCATGTTGAATGAGACAACACACGAGCGGAGGTGTAACAAAAGCAACGAGGCGGGGGCGCAAACGAGCGAAACGGCGAAATCAGAATTAACTAGAAAAGCACTCAGAGAGCGCAGACCTCTGCCAAGGACTACCCCCATTTTTTATATAAATTGCGATAAAATCAGTCTTCTGGATCAGATCCGGATCAGCCTTTGGAATATGAAAGAGGATCCCATTGTCCATCCCTGAGTCAAATTTCATGGGGTTTGGTCAATAATTAACCGAGATATTGAGAAACAAAATTTTTGGCCCCATTTACCACAATGTTAACTAAAATTTCAAAGTGATCCAGAATCCAGGATTTCTTCCGGATCACCCCCAAAATGAAATCAGTTCTTCCTTTTCACATTTCCAACAAATCCTGAAAATTTCATCAAAATCGGTCCATAACTTTTTGAGTTATGTTGCTAACAGACAAACAAACAAACAAACAAACAAACAAACAAACAAACAAACAGACAAACGCCGGCAAAAACATAACCTCCTTGGCGCAGGTAAATATCGATATATATACGATATGTCAGAATCCATTTCATGTTTAAAAAATATCTCGATATATTTAAAATATTAAGATATCGCCCACTTCTGTTATGACATAAAAATTATCTTAATGGACAAAGTTTTGAAGTATGGTTTGAAATTTCTATTCGCCACCTCCAGAAAGTTACACAGCGTTGCTTTAACTGCTTGCACGTCCTCCTGTCTGCAGTGAATTGAGCAGCGTGTGGCCGTACGAGACAGACTTCAGCCTTCGTCCTTCTGCGCTTGCATTTTGTTAGCGAGTATCTCTTAAATGCAGATATTAATATGTGTAAATACCCGACCATGCCAAGAACGACCATCAGAGCTCAGATCTGTGGAACATAGACTCCACCAGCCAAGACTGTGCTGGACCGAGCTCATATTCACTCCCATATCTTTGAGTAAAACTTGGATTTGTTCTTCCAAATATGCCGTGCAGTCTGGACACGGCGATAATTATGTCCACAAAATTCCTGCCCAAAGCTTTCACTCGATAAAATGCAATAGTATACAAAATTAAGCTTATATTGAGAGACTTTTTTTTTTACATCGACAGACTTTATAGATCCACAACGTTGACTGTGTAAGTTTAGACTAAGGCTACGTTCAGACTGCAGCCTGAAGTGACCCAAATCTGATTTTTTCCCTTATGTGACCTGTATCTGATCTTTTAATGATAGTTTGAACGACAGATCTGATTTTTTCAAATGCGAACCAGGACACTTGGATGTGTGCTCCTAAAACCGATACATACAGAGTCTTAAAAGTCTTATAAAGGTCTTAAATTTCATGTTCCTAAATTAAGGCCGTAAAAAATTGTCTAAGTCTTATTTTTTCCACAAAGGTTTAAAATTTCATGAGCCTGTTTTTTTGTATATTTAACTGGGCTGCAGTGTAATGTTAAATGGAAGGAGGGGAAAAAAACAACAACGTGAAATCACATAACATGAATGAATGTCTAATTTGGAGTATGCACAAACAATACTTTGGTTTCTGGCGCCGGGGGCAATAAGTAAACTATCAGTACAGTGGAGGAAGATCCACAGTGACTCTTAGATTCTAGATGTAGTACCGGTAGTTGTTTGGTCATTATTAGAATTGGATCTGGTGTTTTTCTCCCGTATAATGGGTGCAATGTTGATCTTAATTTTCATTTAAGTGGTTTTTAAAAGGTCTTAAAAAAGTCTTAAATTTGAGGTAGTCAAACCTGGGGATACCCTGACACATCTGATGTTTTCACACGCGACTTCAGTCTGAATGACCAGGTCACATTCATCCCACCTACACGTCACAAATGTACACAAACGTTTTTCTCATCTTAAGAAAATTGTGTCTGAACTCTGTGTTGGTGAAGCAGTGAAGCACAGAGCACCACTCTTGGCCGCCTTGACTAAGTCCCTCTGGACCACGTGAATCCTCGCAAAACTTGCACCTAATGCACCTTACAAGACAGCACTGACTTGGAACCCACTTTAGAAAAACGGGGGCGGGTGGGGGCTGTTTTTTTTTTTTTTAAAGACTGTATTTGACACACAATATTTCAACTATTTATTCTTATTATTATCTATGCTGCTGTTGACCTGGACCTGAGTGCATTGTTTAGTTTCTGTGTATTTTTTGATACTGATATGACAAATACATTTTGATTCTGATTCTGATTCTGATCATCACAAAAGGATATTTTCTCCTGCTGGGGACATTGTAACGTCCAGCAGATCTACACTTACTGCAGACAATGTGAACAAGTTGATTTTTCTGACCAAAAATATGAAAATTGAGTAAAACTTCTTGCTGGAACTGTTAGAGCTGCTCTTTACTTTTTGAAAAAGTTTGTTCACTGTTTTCAAGGAGTTTATTATTATTTTTTAATAATATTTCATACATTTGTTGCTTATTTGAGAATATTTTATTTAACTTATTAGTATTACCAAGCAGCACTTTGCATTTATTTTATTTTCCCGTTTGTATAATGTTAAAACAAATTGTTGGTTTAATAAACACACAAACAGTTTTGAGTGTTGTTCCCATACTGTACTGAAAATGAACCGAACCGTGATCGCAAAAGCCAAAGTACGTACCGAACCGTGATTTTTGTGCACCGTTCCACCCCTAGTAAAGAATGAACGTGGTCCTGTATCGTTCACGTGGCCCCTTATACTTTTCACATTCACTTTCAGGACAAAATAGTCGTGCTAATACTTATTTTATTCCAGTGGCAAACAGATAACATAAAGATCATAAAGGGCCGTGTAATAACCTGATATAAACCTGGGTGTCTGGTGTTACGCTGGGAGCCGTTTTATCAGCCTGTGCTTGCATAATACAGCCCTCTATCTATGCCAAAACAGAAATGAAGTCTATGAAATCTGTGTTGATAAAACTAGCATCAGTGTAATAAAAGTGTGTCGCGCAGGTTTTTATATAACGATAATAAACTTACAGCCTGGTGCGGATCACTTCGAATATTGCGCGAGGAAGCATATGCCGCGTGTGTGTGGAGAAGAGCAAAGGTACCAAGTAAAAAGGGCGCAGATGTAAATAGTATTATAAATAGACTGAATGAATGAATGGATTTTGTGTACAGGTGTTGAAGATAAGCAGCTAAAGTCTGAACTGAACAGAAGAGGTCAGAAGAATTACTTATCGGTCCAATGGCTTGAAGAAACCATGGTTTTCAATAGGCGAGTTTCATTGTTGACAAAAGCGCGCGTTGCATGCTGGGAATTATTTTGGTCGGCGGCAAGAAACACTAATTCAATATGACGGACGGAGCGAGAAAGCACGTAAAGGGTATTGATCCCGGTTATTTATCCACTCTAACAGCAGAGGACCCAAGACGATTTGACCAGAAATTGGTCATAAGCATCGATGGACGACAAATCACCCTTTTCAACCCTGACAAAAGGTGGAACAAACCAAATTTCTGGTCTGAATCGCCAACTACCTGGACAAATATTCACTTTGCGATATCCACAATGACTTGGTGGAAACTCCTGGGCCATTCACAGCAGAAAAGATGAAAACCTCCAAGAGTCTCGATGTGTTGTTGAACTTGTTGGAGTCCACGGTTTGTTAGGATCTTCTACGTTTGCTCTGCGGATGTTTGAAAACCATTTAATTCACTCAGAATACGAAAAAGACATTTTCCTTCTTCCGTGCTTCTATTTGTGCATCCGATAATGCAGCAGGAATTTACCATTATCGGGGATAAATACGCGAGGTTACGCACTGTGTTTGACGCTATCGTGTTTCTTGCCTCCGACCAAAATATTTCCCATCATGCAACACGGGCTTTTAATAACAATGACATCAGCTGAAACTCACCTATACAGATGTGAGAATCAAAATCATCAAAATCTCAGCTTTTTTTTTTTCTTCTAATCACATTTGCTGAACCAACTAGAACAGACCTGGGCGTTGTGCAGCTCCCAGGCCACATACGACCCTTTGGTTGATTCTGACCGGCTCATTTAAGATCATTTGAAATTACAAAATAAACATATTTTATCATTTTCCCTCATGCATGGACTAAAGTTGCATTACTTTTATTTTAGAGCTGTTTTTTTTATTTTTTGTAAGGCAGTCTCACGTTTTCATCGCTTAGTCATAACATAAACTCTTACCAGTCTCACCAGCTCGTCAAAACAATGATACTTACGTCTTTTTAACCCTTCCAGACCGACGGTATCGTATACGATACCGGCGGGCATGTTTTTAACCGCGCATAATTTAACCATAGAGACTTAATTTTTTTTTCCTTTTAAAGATAAGACCCGTGGCTTTACGAGCATCTTTGTATCATCCTACGTTACACGCACGCTGCGTGGTGACGTAGTGAATACAGGTTCCAATAGGAACTTCGCTCTTCGGCGCGTGACGCACTCCATCCATTTTCATTGGCCCAAACTTTGCCAAAGATTGTTGTAAGTCAAGATAGTTACTCCTCTGAGCGTCTGTGCTCATAGCATTTGATAAAGCAGACCTAAGTACCATTATTTCTCAAGTAAATGGCAAATTACGCATCTCGTGTGCGTAATTGCGCATCCCTTACTATTTTTATTTGAAAAGTTTTTTTTTTACTTGCAAATGACACATAATACACCCAACAGGACGTAAACAGAATAGTGCCGAGCAATGAATCGGGTGCGCGCGGGTGTGAGCAGGTGCGCGCAGATGCGCGCTTGGCGTACACACATTCGTGTGCCAAGGCATTTGTTGTTTTGCGCACAGAGGATAAAGAGCTCCGGGATGTCTATCAGAAGAAAGAAAGAAAGAAAGAAAGAAAGAAAGAAAAAGAAAGAAAGAACGAACGAACAGAAATGGCACGCAAAGCGTCACTTTCCTTGCTGGAAGCAGTGGCGATGGTAACGGAGCCTGGCTGTGACGCCGAGTCCGATGTGGACACTTTTTATACAGATGAAGAGTTGATTACCTGGAGGATCTGGACCCTATTGAAGAGTAAGTAGCAAATATTTCATGTTATTTAGAGCAAACATCATGCAACACTTTGTAGTAAACGGGCGTAAATACATAATAGTAGCATGCGTAATGCTATTTACGCATTGTTTGGATACAGTTTTATTTTGCGTGAGGGGTATAATCATTAGGTGGGGATGAGATTGTGAACTTCAGACAACTGTTTACCTGTGTTCTAGACTTATGACATGTATGTTGTTGTTTTGTAATAACGAGCTACAAACTACACGTGTAAAGTGGATGAAGTGGTTTGGGAGGTGTGGATGTCTAATTAGTGAGGTCATAATCTGTTGACACCATTTGGGTGGGATGGGGTGTGCATTGTGTTTGCCCTGCTGCACTAGACTTAGACTTGTTGTAGTCCATATGTAATACACACGTTTTACACAACTAACATTTTTTCCTCTTCTTTGTTTAGTGCTGAGTATGTTCCTCAGGCTCCTCCAGATTCCCCTTGCCATTCACTTCTCCCCAGCTTCATCAGTTCTCACCCGTCCAGAACCATCACCCTTCAACACCTACGATTTTGAGAGCAGGAGAGGGGCAGGGATGGAGGGCATGGAAGATCCAGATCTCCACTCCTCTGTACTTCATCTCGACCACCACACTTACTAGGAAGACCGCAGCAGGCAAGGATCATTTGTCATGTTTTGACAAACACAGGGGAAGAAGCAGTGTACTGCATTGCAAGGCCTGTGATTGGCACTATTGGTGCCTGATAGGAACTGCTTCCATGATTGGCACTAGTGAAGGACTTGGACGAGTGCACTTTTTTTGTTTTGAGGGCAAAAATGACATTTTTAGAATACCTACAAACTTCATTTTTGCACTTTGTAGCTAAGACCCTAAACTAAGTATTTATTATGTCTAAAAAGTTGTTTATCTGTGTGTTTTGAATAAAGGAGTGTGAATATTATTTTCCGCTATAGTACAGCCATATGACACACTAAGCATTCAATTGTACATGAAAAAAAGGAGCACAATAAAAGGGGAGTTTACAAAATTAGGGCTTTTTTAAGAAATACAGTTAATATTATGCAGAATTGAGTTTTTGGCCCAGCCCTCCACAATATTTTCTGTTTCTTATTGTGGCCCCATGGAAAAAATAAATGTCCACCCCTGAACTAAAAGGTTCCTTATGGGGTTGTCCCGATCCAATCACGTGATCGGAAATCGGCGCCAATGACGTAACTGCGGACTCGATCCAGACTTGGTCATTATTATACGATCACGTATCAGATAAATAATACACTTATATAAGACACAGCGCACAACATTTTTTAATTTTTTTTTTATTACTGAGGTGCGGAATTTGCTCAGGGACGTCCAGTTAGCGCGACTGTCTGTAATTTCAACCCTGGAATTTTCAATCTCCACAGAACTAAAGGTAAAAGGCTCTTAAAGGTTGTGTAGAGGATTTTTTAAAGAAGTGAAATACAGCGACAGTCCTTTTTCAAATGTTGTGCATGCGTGACACCACCTTCCTCCTCCACTGCTCCCTCTAGAAATAATTTAGCGACCGACACCTCAGTTTTTAGACCCTTCGTCTGCTTCATTCGCGCCATCGCTGGAAGAGATCTCCAAGAATCACCTCAGTTTGTCTTCGCTCTTTTTCTCCTTCTCTTCTTCTTTCAGCGACCTCAAAAACCGACTTTCATTTGCGGCGAACTGGTCGTGGATTCTCGTCCGCCATCGCAGCAAACTTTGCGCGAACTGCGAGGAAGCTACAGTTTGAAAAAGCCTCTAAGAACCGCTGCATAGTTACCCCTAGAAACATAGGGAGTTTGATTGACAACCTAACAGCCAATAGAAAATGAGGGGGCCTTGTTTTCTATTGGCTGATGTTTATCTGGCCACAGTTGATAGATTTTCATTCTTTTTTTTTTTTTTTTTTGGTCATCATATTTACAAAGCTGCTGCGTCTCTGTAATTGTGTTTTAAACTTTCACTGACAATTTGAAACTAAAAAAAATAAAAAAAATCCTCCATACAACCTTTAACTTGGGAAGAAGATGAGCATTTTTAGTTTTGGAGATGTAGACAGACTAATAATAGGATTAATCAAACATGTGAGAATAAAACAAAACACAAATTCAGGTCTGTTTTTGATAAAGTAACAACATTATAACAGGACATTATGGGAACTATAACCATGATGTCCCTTTTTCACTTAAATGTTCTTATTTCCTTTTACTCCATTGTACAGAACGTCTTATCAAATCAGGAAAAGTCCGTGTTTTCTATAGGCGCCATGTTCAGGCTGATCATCGCATCAAGGATGTTTGGATATTTTTCAAACAGCCGATGTCCTTGTACTGTATTTTATTTAAAGGCGATGCACAGGATTTATTTTTCATTTATTTGAGCTAAAAGTGTCTCGCCCCAGCACAGATATATTGTATAATCAGCTCTTGAGGTCAAAAGAAGTCAACTGTGCATTAGGAAGTGTGTGTATTAGCATTACTCATTAGTATTATTATGGCAAAACTGCACTCTGAACGTTGTGAGAAGCACTTATAAACTCATTGTGGTGAATAATTAGGATGCTCTGAATACATAAGGTAAGAGAGGAATAACTTTGGAACACTGCAAACTGTATAAAATTAAGGCGAGACTCTGCAGTTGAATAGGAAAAAAAAAAATCTTATATTTTTCATATAAAACCAAGACATTTCTATTCACATATTAAATAAAAAAAATATACAGAGGGGCTTTTGGATGTCTTATTTGAGTATGTAGATTTGACTGAAAATGTGCCTAAAATTCAAATTTGGCAGATTTTTTATTTATTTATTTTTTTTAAGTTAAAGCCAGACTTGGAAAATCCTTCTGTACATTTCATCCAAATCTTGTAAAGTACAAGATTAGAAACATTGGAGTGTATTTATTTTACTTATGTCCCATGAGAGGAAAATGCATTTTCAGAAAACAGCCTTTGAAGTTAGAATGTCCCATATAAATTATATATTATATTAAATATTAAAACTTTTGGTGCAGACTGGACAGTTTTATTTCCACATGAATTCTTGTATGTTTTGGGTTGGGTGTTTGTTGCCTTCTTGTCATGCTGGTTTGGTTCTGGTTTGATTCAGGTTTGATTCTGGTTTGGTCTGAGTCCTGGTTTGGGTGCTGGTTTGGTTCTGGTTTGCTTCTGGTTTGGCTCTGATTTGGTTCTGGTTTGAGTCCTAGTTTGGTCTTGGTTTGGTCTTGGTTTGGTCCTGGTTGGGTCTGGGTTGAATCCCAGTTTGAGTCCCGGTTTGAGTCCTGGTTTGAGTCCTGGTTTAAGTTGCTGGTTTGGTCCTGGTTTGGTCCTGGTTTGAGTCCTGGTTTGGTCCTGGTTTGAGTCCTGGTTTGGCTCTGGTTTGAGTCCTAGTTTGGTTCTGGTTTGAGTCCTGGTTTGGTCTTGGTTTGAGTCCTGGTTTAAGTCCTGGTTTGGTCCTGGTTTGGTCCTGGTTTGAGTCCTGGTTTGGTCCTGGTTTGAGTCCTGGTTTGGTTCTGGTTTGAGTCCTGGTTTGGTTCTGGTTTGAGTCCTGGTTTGGTCCTGGTTTGAGTCCTGGTTTAAGTTCTGGTTTGGTCCTGGTTTGGTCCTGGTTTGGTCCTGGTTTGGTTCTGGTTTGAGTCCTGGTTTGGTCTTGGTTTGAGTCCTGGTTTGGTTCTGGTTTGGTCCTGGTTTGGTTTCTGGTTTGAGTCCTGGTTTGGTCTAGGTTTGGTCTAGGTTTGGTCTTGGTTTGGTCTAGGTTTGGTCTTGGTTTGGTCCGGGTTGAGTCCCAGTTTGAGTACTAATTTGGGTACTGGTTTGGTTCTAGTTTGCTCCTGGTTTGGTCCTGATTTAGTCCTGGTCTGGTTTCGTCTCCATGAAAACAGAAAGATTTAATGCCAAACTTTGAAACATCTCTTTTTTGTTTTTTTCCGCATTTTGACTCCAGTATAAAAGTTAAACAACACAAAGCACCTGTAAGTTTTCTGTAAGTGTTTTTTCTTCATGTTTTTAAGACTTTAACCACAAACACACTCACACAAACACTTCAAACCCCGTGCATTTGCTTTTACACTTTAGTCCAGCCTTCCCCGTGGTCCCACTGCTCCTGCCACGTAATGAGATTTTTCACTTTAGCGCGTGGAGCTAATGTTGTTTGTGAATCGTCCGTCGAAAGACAACGAACGTCCGGCCTCAGCCTTTCAGCTCCTTATTCAATTATTTTACCTAAAAATACTTGGGCAGCTTTAATGAGTTTTTTATTGTTCCTGAGCTGATGAAAAATGATTTGAAAAGGTCAGATCCTGCGCGATAGTCTGTTTGAAAACTCCTGGCCCTCAGATAAGTACCTTTTTAAAGCTTTATGGCGTGGCTTTATTGTCACTCTTCAATTTAATTAATGGGAGCGCGGTGGAGGTGGAGTGTTAGTTTTTCTAATTAAAGATGCTTTGTGCGGCCGTGTCATTTATTGGGCTTTGCTGTGATATAGAACTGCAGAGACGTGAGGGCAATTAATATGAAATCTGACGCCGCGAGAGAGCATCCCGTCAGCGCAGACTGGGTACCGGTTTGGTTCTGGTTTGGTTCTGGTTTGGTCATGGGTTGAGCCCTCGTTTGGTCCCGGTTTGAGTTCTCTTGAGTCCTGTTTTGGTCCAGGTTTGAGTCCTGGTTCCTGGTTCTGGTTTGGTCTTGGTTTGGTCTGAGTCCTGGTTTGGTCCTAGTTTGAGACTTGGTATGAGTCCTGGTTTGGTCCTGGTTTGGTCTTGGTTTTGGTCTGGTCCTGGTTTGGTCCTGGTTTGGTTTGGTTTGAGTCCTGGTTTGGTTCTGGTTTTGGTTCTGGTTTGGTTCTGGTTTGGCCCTGATTTGGTTCTGATTTGGTCCTAGTTTGGTCCTGGTCCTAGTCTTGATATGAGTCCTGGCTTGAGTCCTGGTTTCATCCTGGTTTGGTCTGAGTCCTGGTTTTCCTGGTTTGGTCCTGAGTTTGAGACTTGGTATGAGTCCTGGTTTTGGTCTTTGGTTTGGTCCTGGTCCTGGTTTGGTCCTAGTTTGAGACTTGGTATGAGTCCTGGTTTGGTCCTTGGTTGGTCTTGGTTTGGTTTCTGGTCCTGGTTTGGTCCTGGTTTGGGTCTGGTTTGGTTTCTTGGTTTGGTCTGAGTCCTGGTTTGGTCCTGGTTTGGTCCTAGTTTGAGACTTGGTTGAGTCCTGGTTTTGGTCCTGGTTTGGTCCTGGTTTGGTTCTGGTTTCCTGGTTTGGTTCTAATTTTGTTCTGGTTTGGTCCTGGTTTGGCCCTGATTTGAGTCTTGATATGAGTCCTGGCTTGAGTCTGGTTTGGTTCTGGTTTGGTTCCTGGTTTGGCCCTGGTTTGGTTCTGGTTTGGTCCTGGTTTGGTCCTGGTCCTGAGTCTTGATATGAGTCCTGGCTTGAGTCCTGGTTTGAGCCCTGGTTTGGTTCTGGTTTGGTTTGGTTTGGTCATGGGTTGAGCCCTCGTTTGGTCCGGTTTGAGTTCTCTTGAGTCCTGTTTTGGTCCAGGTTTGAGTCCTGGTTTGGTTCTGGTTTGGTCCTGGTTTGGCCCTGATTTGGTTCTGATTTGGTCCTAGTTTGGTCCTGGTCCTAGTCTTGATATGAGTCCTGGCTTGAGTCCTGGTTTCATCCTGGTTTGGTCCTGGTTTGGTCCTGGTTTGGTCCTAGTTTGAGACTTGGTATGAGTCCTGGTTTGGTTCTGGTTTGAGTCCTGGTTTGGTCCTGGTTTGGTCTTGGTTTGGTCTGAGTCCTGGTTTGGTCCTAGTTTGAGACTTGGTATGAGTCCTGGTTTGGTTCTGGTTTGAGTCCTGGTTTGGTTCGGGTTTGGCCCTGATTTGATTCTGGTTTGGTCCTGGTTTGGCCCTGATTTGGTTCTGATTTGGTCCTAGTTTGGTCCTGGTCCTAGTCTTGATATGAGTCCTGGCTTGAGTCCTGGTTTCATCCTGGTTTGGTCTGAGTCCTGGTTTGGTCCTGGTTTGGTCCTAGTTTGAGACTTGGTATGAGTCCTGGTTTGGTCCTGGTTTGGTCTTGGTTTGGTCTGAGTCCTGGTTTGGTCCTGGTTTGGTTCTGGTTTGCTCCTGGTTTGGTTCTAATTTTGTTCTGGTTTTGGTCCTGGTTTGGCCCTGATTTGGTCCTGGTTTGGTCCTGGTTTGGTCCTGATTTGGTTCTGATTTGGTCCTAGTTTGGTCCTGGTCCTAGTCTTGATATGAGTCCTGGCTTGAGTCCTGGTTTCATCCTGGTTTGGTCTGAGTCCTGGTTTGGTCCTGGTTTGGTCCTAGTTTGAGACTTGGTATGAGTCCTGGTTTGGTCTTGGTTTGGTCTGGTCTTGGTTTGGTCCTGGTTTGGTCCTGGTTTGGTCCTGGTTTGGTTCTGGTTTGCTCCTGGTTTGGTTCTGATTTGGTTCTGGTTTGGTCCTGGTTTGGCCCTGATTTGAGTCTTGATATGAGTCCCGGCTTGAGTCCTGGTTTGGTTCTGGTTTGGTCCTGGTTTGGTCCTGCTTTGAGTCTTGATATGAGTCCTGGTTTGAGCCCTGGTTTGGTTCTGGTTTGGTTTTGGTTTGGTCATGGGTTGAGCCCTCGTTTGGTCCCGGTTTGAGTTCTCTTGAGTCCTGTTTTGGTCCAGGTTTGAGTCCTGGTTTGGTTCTGGTTTGGTCCTGGTTTGGCCCTGATTTGGTTCTGATTTGGTCCTAGTTTGGTCCTGGTCCTAGTCTTGATATGAGTCCTGGCTTGAGTCCTGGTTTCATCCTGGTTTGGTCCTGGTTTGGTCCTAGTTTGAGACTTGGTATGAGTCCTGGTTTGGTCTTGGTTTGGTCTGAGTCCTGGTTTGGTCCTGGTTTGGTCCTGGTTTGGTCCTGGTTTGGTTCTGGTTTGGTTCTGGTTTGGTCCTGGTTTGGCCCTGATTTGAGTCTTGATATGAGTCCTGGTTTGGCCCTGATTTGGTTCTGATTTGGTCCTAGTTTGGTCCTGCTTTGAGTCTTGATATGAGTCCTGGTTTGAGCCCTGGTTTGGTTCTGGTTTGGTTTTGGTTTGGTCATGGGTTGAGCCCTCGTTTGGTCCCGGTTTGAGTTCTCTTGAGTCCTGTTTTGGTCCAGGTTTGAGTCCTGGTTTGGTTCTGGTTTGGTCCTGGTTTGGCCCTGATTTGAGTCTTGATATGAGTCCCGGCTTGAGTCCTGGTTTGGTTCTGGTTTGGTCCTGGTTTGGCCCTGATTTGGTTCTGATTTGGTCCTAGTTTGGTCCTGCTTTGAGTCTTGATATGAGTCCTGGTTTGAGCCCTGGTTTGAGCCCTGGTCTGAGTCCTGGTTTGGTCCTGGTTTGGGTTTAGTCCTGGCTTGGTTCTGGTTTTGTCCTGGTTTGGTCCTGATTTGGTTCTGGTTTGGGTCCCTGGTTTGGCCCTGATTTGGTTCTGATTTGGTCCTAGTTTGGTCCTGGTCCTAGTCTTGATATGAGTCCTGGCTTGAGTCCTGGTTTCATCCTGGTTTGGTCTGAGTCCTGGTTTGGTCCTGGTTTGGTCCTAGTTTGCGACTTGGTATGAGTCCTGGTTTGGTCTTGGTTTGGTCCTAGTTTGCGACTTGGTATGAGTCCTGGTTTGGTCCTGGTTTGGTCTGAGTCCTGGTTTGGTCCTGGTTTGGTCCTGGTTTGGTCCTAGTTTGGCCCTGATTTGAGTCTTGATATGAGTCCCTGGCTTGAGTCCTGGTTTGGTGGTCTGGTTTGGTCCTGGTTTGAGACTTGGTATGCGTCCATGAGACCCTATGCCAGTTTTTGTGTCATGTAATCTGCAGATACATTAAAGGTTGGAGTCTGTCTTGCTACTGGAATGTTCCGCAGTGTGACATTAAACAGCTCTGCTTTACATTTATTCAGTTACAGGTGGTTTTATAGCTCAAAAAACACCTAGAAAAACAACCATTCTGACCGTGAGCGGGTTCGCCTCTCCACAGATCTGACCCGTAACTCTGTAGGTCTGGTTTGGTCTCCGTAAAGACAGAAATATTTAACGCCATTCCAGACGCAGCGTTAACATCTCCACGGCGAAAAACGTTTAACGGACCCTCTGCTAGAAAAGTTACGCAATGCACCTTTAACCACACGCATTAGTCGGTGCAAGAGGCATAAAACGTAAGACAGTTTTATTGTCAAAGTGCTGTTTCTGTATAAATAAGAGCTTTTAAAAGGACACGTTAATAAAGTGCGTCCGTCAACAGTAGGAGAACCCGAGTAGGAAATGATCAGCTTGACGAGGGAGACAAAGTGACAGTAATTAGTTTCATCTTTGACTCTTTCCGAGCGGCGGTTTGTGGAACAGATGATACAGGACCTATTTACACAGACCTCGATGTCGCCGTTATAACAACTCAGACTGAACGCGAATGACTCACCGCACCTCGAGACCGGCGCAATGTACGGAAACTATGACAAAGAAGATGAACGCATTAATATGGTTTTAATACGGTTTTAGTTCAGTTTTAGTCCTGGTTCAGTCCTGTTTTAATCCTGTTTTACTCTGGTTTCAGTCCTGTTTTAGTCCTGGTTCAATCCTGTTTTAGTCTTGATTTAGTCCTGTTTTAGTCCTGGTTCAGTCCTATTTTAGTCCTGTTTTAGTCTTGATTTAGTCCTGTTTTAGTCCTGTTTTAGTCCTGGTTCAGTCCTGTTTCAGTCCTGTTTCAGTCCGGTTTTAGTTCAGTTTCAGTCCGGTTTTAGTTCAGTCAGTGTTTTAGTCCTGGTTCAGTCCTGTTTTAATCCTGTTTTACTCTGGTTTTCCTGTTTTAGTCCTGTTTTAGTCCTGGTTCAATCCCTGTTTTAGTCTTGATTTAGTCCTGTTTTAGTCCGGTTTTAGTCCTGTTTTAGTCCTGGTTCAGTCCTATTTTAGTCCTGTTTTAGTCTTGATTTAGTCCTGTTTAGTCCTGTTTTAGTCCTGGTTCAGTCCTGTTTCAGTTTCAGTCCGGTTTTAGTTCAGTTTCAGTCCGGTTTTAGTTCAGTTTTAGTCCTGGTTCAGTCCTGTTTTAATCCTGTTTTACTCTGGTTTCAGTCCTGTTTTAGTCCTGTTTTAGTCTGGTTCAATCCTGTTTTAGTCTTTTTTAGTCCTGTTTTAGTCCGGTTTTAGTCCTGTTTTAGTCCTGGTTCAGTCCTATTTTAGTCCTGTTTTAGTCTTGATTTAGTCCTGTTTTAGTCCTGTTTTAGTCCTGGTTCAGTCCTGTTTCAGTCCTGTTTCAGTCTGTTTTAGTTCAGTTTCAGTCCGGTTTTAGTTCAGTTTTAGTCCTGGTTCAGTCCTGTTTTAATCCTGTTTTACTCTGGTTTCAGTCCTGTTTTAGTCCTGTTTTAGTCCTGTTTTAGTCCTGGTTCAATCCTGTTTTAGTCTTGATTTAGTCCTGTTTTAGTCCGGTTTTAGTCCTGTTTTAGTCCTGGTTCAGTCCTATTTTAGTCCTGTTTTAGTCTTGATTTAGTCCTGTTTTAGTCCTGTTTTAGTCCTGGTTCAGTCCTGTTTCAGTCCTGTTTCAGTCCGGTTTTAGTTCAGTTTCAGTCCGGTTTTAGTTCAGTTTTAGTCCTGGTTCAGTCCTGTTTTAATCCTGTTTTACTCTGGTTTCAGTCCTGTTTTAGTCCTGTTTTAGTCCTGGTTCAATCCTGTTTTAGTCTTGATTTAGTCCTGTTTTAGTCCTGTTTTAGTCCTGTTTTAGTCCTGTTTTAGTCCTGGTTCAGTCCTATTTTAGTCCTGTTTTAGTCTTGATTTAGTCCTGTTTTAGTCCTGTTTTAGTCCTGGTTCAGTCCTGTTTCAGTCCTGTTTCAGTCCGGTTTTAGTTCAGTTTCAGTCCGGTTTTAGTTCAGTTTTAGTCCTGGTTCAGTCCTGTTTTAATCCTGTTTTACTCTGGTTTCAGTCCTGTTTTAGTCCTGTTTTAGTCCTGGTTCAATCCTGTTTTAGTCTTGATTTAGTCCTGTTTTAGTCCGGTTTTAGTCCTGTTTTAGTCCTGGTTCAGTCCTATTTTAGTCCTGTTTTAGTCTTGATTTAGTCCTGTTTTAGTCCTGTTTTAGTCCTGGTTCAGTCCTGTTTCAGTCCTGTTTCCGTCCGGTTTTAGTTCAGTTTCAGTCCGGTTTTAGTTCAGTTTTAGTCCTGGTTCAGTCCTGTTTTAATCCTGTTTTACTCTGGTTTCAGTCCTGTTTTAGTCCTGGTTCAATCCTGTTTTAGTCTTGATTTAGTCCTGTTTTAGTCCGGTTTTAGTCCTGTTTTAGTCCTGGTTCAGTCCTGTTTTAGTCTGGTTTTAGTCTGGTTTTAGTCTGGTTTTAGTCTGGTTTCAGTCCTGTTTCAGTCCGGTTTTAGTCCAGTTATTAATATGAATACGTTACTGGTTACCATGGCGACGTCTGACCGTTTTCCGATTTGCTTTAAGGTCGTCGAAAGTACGAAAAACGGATACTGATCGATTCTGTTGACGCTAGATACTCATTTGAACAGGTGTTGATGCTAGAAAAGTCACATTCACAGGGCAGAAATAAACATTTTCTAAATAGTTAAGATAAATTGTGCTACAGTTTAGTGTTGCAAATGACATTCTGTTGTCCAGGGAAAGTGTTTTTCATTAAAAGCGTGGCATCAGAATTGGTATTGAGCATCGAGTCTACTCCTTTGCATCGAAAAATGTTAGTATTGTGACACTACTTCTGATGTGAGTAACTGGATCAGAACTAATTATTTTGTTATCTGATTTTTACTGGCTTTCTACTTTCTAATCATGGAAACTATCTGACCTCGCAGCATTAGAGTTTGTTTGTTTGACTGTAGGTGGGTACTTTTTTATTTAACCAATCGCTCCTGTTTGGTTGTGACGTTTGTAATGCGCCACTAACAGGGCTAACTGATATATTAAGCTTTTCCTAAATCTCGTAGGAAGAAGGACAATAACGTCTTTCCTCTTGATAAAATTCACCAAACATTCCCTTTGTTCCAGCTTTAAATCCTCAATCTCGGGAATCGTTGCCAACACAGAATTTATGGCTCTTCGCTGATTGGCTGGTGCTCAAACTCGCACCTCCGGGGTTTTTGCGAACCATCTAGTGCAGGCATGTCCAAACTATGGCCCAGGGGCCAAATGCGGCCCTCAGACAAATTTTTCTTGGCCCTCAGGCTTCCAGGTGAATTGGAAATTACCTTACATCAATTAAAAATTAACTTTTTACTGCAAGTTTTTTTTGAAAATCTACCTTGAGAAAGCTCATATTTAATATTTAGTGTGGGTTTTCAGGATCTTAGAATGAGCCATCAATCTTTATTCATTCGAACGTGTTAAACATGCACATATTTTAATTATTCACTGTATTGAGCACCAATCTATGGCCCTCGATCGGCCCTCTGCTTTGTCTGTCTTTAGATATGTGGCTCTTGATGAAAAAAGTTTGGACAACCCTAATCTAGTGTATTCTGATTCCTGACCTAGACTCTGGAGAGAAAGAAAGCTACTTTAGTACCATCAGTTTTAACAAAAGATTCATAGCTTGTGCATTAAAAGTTCTTTCAACTGGCAAAAAAAACAAACACTTTTGTGATTAAATTTTAAGAAAATAGTTGTACCAGTGCATTTATATATTGCAACAGAAAACACTGCGCCCAATGCCAGTTTTTGTTTCATTTAATTTGCAGATATATTAAAGGTTGTAACTTTGTGGTTGAGGGTCTGTCTTGCTTGTTTCTATGGAGATGTCATTCCTCAGTTGGTAGAGGTTAATGGCTCGAATCCACAGGCTTGGGGTTCTCTCAGGGGCGGTCCTAGATTCCAAGTCCTAGTCCAAGATTAGTCCTGGCCTAGTCCTGGTCTAGACCTGGTTTAGTCCTAGTTTAGACCTGGTTTACCCCTGGTTCAGTTTTGGTTCAGTTCGGGTTTAGACCTGATTCAGTCTTGGTTCAGTCGCGGTTCAGCTCTGGTTTAGTTGTGGTTTAGTCCTGGTTTAGACCTGGTTCAGTCCTAGTTTAGACCTGGTTTACCCCTGGTTCAGTTTTGGTTCAGTTCGAGTTTAGACCTGGTTCAGTTCTCCTGGTTCAGTCCTCGGTAGGGGTGTGCAAAAAATATCAAAATATCGATATATCGTATCGTTTAATGTGATGATACAGTATCAATATCGTGGGCTGCTGTATCGATATATATCGCCAAGAGTATATTTTTGGCATTTTTTACTAAATTATTTTGTTACAGAGCTACAGTTTTGTTGTTTGTTTAGTGGAAGGAAACTCGTTTATGCAACACATCTGACATTTTCACAGTTTTTATTATTAATTAAAATGTTTGTGTTTCATATTCACTTTGCACAAGAAGTGGTTTAATAAGACTTTTAGTATCATAGCCACGATTTATCCTTTTTTTTTTTTTTTAATCATATCGAATCGATTTGAAATATATCGTATCGAAAGCTCACTGTATCAAGATATGTATCGTATCGTGGCCCATATATCGAGGTATGTATCGTTTCGGCAACTTCTTAATGATACCCAGCCCTAGTCCTGGTTTAGACCTTGTTTAGTCCTGGTTCAGTTCTTGTTCAGTTCTGGTTTAGTCCGGTTGCTATTCCAGCTCCCCGAGATAAACGCTGTCATTGTGTCCTCAGGCAAGACACTTACCCCACCGTGCCCCTACGTCTGCGTACACTGATGTATGACTGTGCGTGAAAGCGGGTGGGCGGTTCCTTGACGTAAAACCCTCTGAGCGCCTCGAAGGTGGAAACGAGCGATATAAAAACGTGACCAGTCCGACAATAAATCTGCACTGCGGCTCGATAAATTTAGCAGAAATACAGATACTAATCCTATAATCAAAATGAGTTTACCGCAGAGAATATTTAGGGCACAAAGTTTGTAAGGATGTGACAGAATTGTTATATTTAGAAAGGGATTAGGAAGTGGGTCAGCTGCCACCGAGCCCACAGAGCCCACAGAGCCCACAGAGCCGTCCATAGGCTCCACATGGGTCCCTGTTGGATCACGGCTGGTACCACACTCTGGGGTAGTTATCCCGAAAGCTCGCTCCAAAACCTCTTATAACCAACACTCACTATATTTGGATAAAGCTACGGGGGCAGTTTACTCACCACAAACACTTCAGCTCAGATATGTCACCGGAATGTTCCACAGTGTGACATTAAACAGCTCTACTTGACATTTATTCAGTTCCAGGCGGTTTTACAGCTCAAATATATCTTTTTATTCCGAATTAATAGTTCGGAATTAAAATATTCCCCTTTGAGTTTACATGGAAATAATAATATCGAATTGAGGTTTACATGGAAAACACGTTAAATTGCCTTTATTTAATTCAGTTTAATAATAATTTCATTTAATAAACAACACTAAACTAAACTAAACTAAACAAAAGTAAAATAAAATAAAATCTGATTAAATTTAAAATAAATTAAAAAAATTAAAAAATTACAACACAACACAAAGAACCACGCAACACAAAACAACACAAAAGAAAACAACACAATACACAACACCAAAACAGCACACAACACAACACAAAACAACACAACACAAAACAACACAACAGGATCTTAAGATGAGACTTAACACTCCACAACACAACACACAATCCCAAAACAACACAACACCAAAACAACACAAAACAACACAACACACAACACCAAAACAAACACAACACAACACAAACACACACACAACAACAACACAAAACAACACAAAACAAACACAACACACACAAAAACAACACAACACAAAAACACAACACAACACAAAAACAACACAACACCAAAAACCACAACACAACACAAAACAACAACACAAAAATAACACACACACACAAACAACACAAACACAACACAACACAACACAAAAAACAAACACAAAAAACACAACACAACATCAAAACAACACAACACAAACAACACAACACCAAAACAACACAAAAAACAACACACAATACAACACCAAAACAACACAACACCAAAAAAAACACAACACAACACAAATCAACACTGGGCCTTAAGATGAGACTTAACACTCCACAACACAACACCAAAACAACACAACACAACACACAACACCAAAATAACACAACACACAATCCAACAAAACAACACAACACCAAAACAACACAACACAACACAACACCAAAATAACACAACACACAATCCCAAAACAACACAACACCAAAACAACACAATACAACACCAAAACAACACAACACAACACAACACACAACACCAAAATAACACAACACACAATCCCAAAACAACACAACACCAAAACAACACAACACCAAAAAAACAACACAACACAAATCAACACTGGGCCTTAAGATGAGACTTAACACTCCACAACACAACACCAAAACAACACAACACACAACACAAACAACACAAAAAAACACAACACAAAACAACACAAAAAACACAACACAACACAACACAAACACACAACAGAACACCAAAACTACACCAAAACAACACAACACAATTGGGTCTCGTCTTCGGCACGGCGAGCAGGAGCTGGACCTTGCACCTCAGAACACACACTGTAATTCAGAAATCCCTTGGCGAGGGACTTGAACTGGACTGGAGACCTGGGCTAAAACCAAAAAGCAACAAACAAACAAACAAAAAAAAACAAAACACCCCACTGCTCGTTCACGGCTTCACTTTTCACCCTTCCCCAATCATCAGTTATTCTTGTATAAATTGCCAGATCGGTATTGACCTTCTTTGTAAACAAGCGGCGGTAAAATAATGAACTTTCCCAGAGGAGAGACAGAGAGAGAGAGAGAGAGAGAGCAGGGAGCACGCGCAGCCGTTCAACCCCGCTTGCCCCTGAAGGCCTCTCTGCTCCTCTGTTAGCATGTTTACTCTGCCTTTGAACTATCGCTATTGGCAACTGCTGTTTGTTTATACTGATGATGGATCATAGGAGCCGTTTGTCACACACTAAACGCGACAAGCTGCCGTCTGCTTAATGTGCGCTTGGTTTGGGATTTCATAACCGGGTTCCCTAGACTCTCGCTGCACTCGGATGTAATATGTGGAGTTTATGTTCCGGCTCATTGGCGCTCAAACTTTTCACACCGAGAACCGCCGGAGAGAACGTTTGTCTTATGGAGTAGCACCGGGTCTGAACCAGGTCAACAGCAGGGCTATTACAGGTCTAAACCAGGTCTAAACCAGGCCTAAACCAGGTCTACAACAGGTCTATTCCAGTTCAAATCTAGGGCTGAACCAGGTCTAAATCAGGTCTATTCCAGTTCTAATCTAGGGCTGAACCAGGTCTAAATCAGGTCTAAACCAGGTCTACAACAGGTCTATTCCAGTTCTAATCTAGGGCTGAACCAGGTCTAAACCAGGTCTAAAACAGGTCTATTCCAGTTCTAATCTAGGGCTGAACCAGGTCTAAATCAGGTCTATTCCAGTTCTAATCTAGGGCTGAACCAGGTCTAAATCAGGTCTAAACCAGGTCTACAACAGGTCTATTCCAGTTCTAATCTAGGGCTGAACCAGGTCTAAACCAGGTCTAAAACAGGTCTATTCCAGTTCTAATCTAGGGCTGAACCAGGTCTAAACCAGGTCTAAAACAGGTCTATTCCAGTTCTAATCTAGGGCTGAACCAGGTCTAAAACAGGTCTATTCCAGTTCTAATCTAGGGCTGAACCAGGTCTAAACCAGGTCTAAAAACAGGTCTATTCCAGTTCTAATCTAGGGCTGAACCAGGTCTAAACCAGGTCTAAAACAGGTCTATTCCAGTTCTAATCTAGGGCTGAACCAGGTCTAAATCAGGTCTAAACCAGGTCTAAACCGGGTCTAAACCAGGTCTACAACAGGTCTATTCCAGTTCTAATCTAGGGCTGAACCAGGTCTAAATCAGGTCTAAACCAGGTCTACAACAGGTCTATTCCAGTTCTAATCTAGGGCTGAACCAGGTCTAAATCAGGTCTAAACCAGGTCTAAACCAGGTCTAAACCAGGTCTACAACAGGTCTATTCCAGTTCTAATCTAGGGCTGAACCAGGTCTAAATCAGGTCTAAACCAGGTCTACAACAGGTCTATTCCAGTTCTAATCTAGGGCTGAACCAGGTCTAAACCAGGTCTAAAACAGGTCTATTCCAGTTCTAATCTAGGGCTGAACCAGGTCTAAATCAGGTCTAAACCAGGTCTACAACAGGTCTATTCCAGTTCTAATCTAGGGCTGAACCAGGTCTAAATCAGGTCTAAACCAGGTCTAAACCGGGTCTAAACCAGGTCTACAACAGGTCTATTCCAGTTCTAATCTAGGGCTGAACCAGGTCTAAATCAGGTCTAAACCAGGTCTACAACAGGTCTATTCCAGTTCTAATCTAGGGCTGAACCAGGTCTAAATCAGGTCTAAACCAGGTCTAAACCGGGTCTAAATCAGGTCTAAACTGGGTCTAGCTGGTATTAATTAAACACTTATTAATGTTTATTACGATTTCAGTGTAAAAAAATAGTTAATGGGTTAAGTACTTGCAAAAAACGGCCTTAGACAAAAATGCATTGAAAGTACTTTATATTACTAATACTTAGGGGTGTTAAATTATCGCGTTAATTTCAATTAATTAATTACAGTCATATTTAGAGCGTTATGTTTTTTAATCACGTTAATCTCATTTTTAATCCCTAACTTTACTGTTTCTGTACGCAAGTTGCCTTATTATAAAATCTGTTTTTATGTGTTGTTAGGACAACAACACATTGCTCCCACAAAAAATTGTAATTTTCATTCCCGTTCTCGCCGCATCTGCGATAAACCTGCACATGTGTGATCTCTGAAAACACCGCGACACACACAGAACAGACTCACCTTCAGCATCAACACCCCTCTGTCACAGGGAGAACACTCATACTCCACTGAGTCGTGTCCTTTTGTCCAACAGAAGCTGAACCGCATCAGCACAAGAGCATTTTTTTTTTTTCTCTCGTGTAGTTTAGTAAATTAGCCATGCGGTTTTTATGTTTCGTTTCTGTGAGACTTGCGCAAATCTGCATTAAACACATTATAATGTCAAACGGGCTGATGTGACTCTAGGGTGTTCATGGTTTATATGTTGTAAAGTTGAGTTTATTTATGCAGATTAGTAATAGTTATAATAATGATAATACTGTGGAATGTGAGTGACTGCATCTGTTAAAGTTTGTTAAACAATAAATAACTTTATAAAGTCACTTTTTTTGTTCTATATTCGTCTTTTGATCTGCCACAATAATCTAATAATGAATTTAAATGAAAATACCTCAAGTTGAAGCTTTTCTCCGCAATTTTTAGGTGAGATTAAAAAGAGATTAATTAATCTCTCAATTTCTTTTTATCACCTGACAGCACTACTAATAAAGGTGTAATTAAGCACTTATTATGCATTTTACTATTAACTAGCTATTAAGATGTGGTCCCTAATCTAAAGTATTACCGCTTTTTTCACTTTTTTCAGAAGCCATAGCAGAGATTTACCATCACAGTAACACTAACAACAGCTAGCACACTAATGTGCACTTCCTGATTATGTATATTTACATATATTTAGATGCAGCAGTCGAATTGTTTTGATCACAAGAGCTGCTTATACAATTTATGTGTGCTGAGGAAAGACGTATTTTGTTCAAAAACTGAGCACTGTGTGAAAATCTGATACAGGCCCTTTAAGTCCTTTCAGCTGCCAATCACGTCCACATAATCACACCACTTTCTGAAGCCTTTGTGGGAAAAGTACAGCTCTAAGGTGAGATATTTCTGCCCATAGAACAGAATTCGGAGCTGTTTCTAAGCAGCTTGCGTAGACTTACCCACCCAAAGTCAAAACAAAGATACTGCTTTCCATATTTGTACTTTTAAATTGCATTTTGTTTTCACTGGACGCAAAATATTGAGTTTTATTAGCAGTGCAAAACTAATTGTCTCCTCTGTGATCTCCTCCCGTGTTTCCAGTCTAACAGTAGAAATGGTCTAGTGGGGATCAGTGCTTTTTATAGACCCTTAATATTCTAATGGGTGGTTTTGTGCTGTTAAGAGGCAAGATTTTGTGAATTCTCTGCCTTATGTTATAGGTTTTCCACTTCAGTGGTTGGGTCGGCCTCAGTCTAATTACAGATGGTAGCTTTAATGCTGTACTGTGGAATATTCACAGAGTACGTTGCAGTGTAAGAGTGTTTAAGCCCAATTTCAAATCCTCTTTATTTCTATAGCACATTTTACAAAATATTGAACAGAGTATTGAACATCTGCATTCAAACGTGTACTGTAATGTATTCTGATAGAGTACTGTATTCTTGAAGTACTTTTAGAATACTTCAGAATAGTTCTGCATTTCCTATCACTGACTGCAGAAGGACACATCACAAATATCTCACCAGAGTTTTCAGTTTTTGTCAATAAGGCCCTGTTTACACGTACACGGGTATTTTTAAAAACAGAGACATTTTCCTTTGTTTGTGTCCATCTTTTACACACAAACTGTGAATTCGCCTCTGAAAACGAATCTTTCTAAAAACTCCGGCTAGAGTGGAGATTCTGGAAAACCACGGTTTTGCGTTTGCGTGTAAACAGAGATAAATGGAGTTTTAGGAGCTGATGCGCCAAAAGTGCGACCAGTGTTTCCCTTTTGCTCTGATGATGATCGTGGAGCGTCAGAGCAGCAGTGGCATTTCTTCCGGTGCAAACTCTTTTCATGCGTTTGTATTTGCACACACAGCCGATGGATCATATCCACGACCAGAGACAAATGAGGCTCCAAGTGATTTGACTACTTCTTTAACAGATCTGTGGAGAGGCGAGCCCGCTTAGTAATGCAAGTTGGTGTAGTTATGACGGTGCTCAATGGTGTATTTATGCAGGGTGATGTATCATGTAGGAACAGAAGGAGGACCCAAAACGCAGGACTGCTTCAAAGTATTTAATGACAAATCCAAAAAATCCAAAACTCAAAACTAAACAGCCATGACACGAGACAAGATGGAACTGTGACAGAGACAATGGACCAGCAAAGGGCAGAGGAGAACACGGGGTATAAATGCACACAGACACAGGGCAAACACATTAGGGCGAGGCAAACAATCAAGACAGGAAGTAAAACTCAGAACTACAAGCAGACAGGACAAATGTCAAAATAAAACACTAACGGCACACTACACTACAGGAAAAAGATATCAAAATAAGCAAAAACAACGACTACAAAACATGAACCATGACACAGAGGGAGGGAAAGATATCTTTCTCAACATGCCTGGCTATGTGTAAACATAACCTAATACTGTGCAGTTAGAACCCAAATTGAGCTTTAAAATAGTTTAATGTATTCCTTTGATTTCAGAAAAGTAACTCTGAATACCACCAGATGAAAAAAATAACTGCACCAGAATACAATTACTCAAACTCTGTATTCAGAATATTTTCAGTACATGTAACTAGTTGAAAGAACAGAGGGGTTCTTGGAGGGCGCTCTTGGAAAAAGGATAAAAACTAAAACACAACGGACTCCAGGCACTCCAAAGAAGTAGAAAAAGTAAAAAAAAAAAAAAAAACAAGGAGAAATTTTGTTAAAAGGCCTTTATTTAATGACCAAAGGCAACATGTTTCGACCTTAACTGATCTTCATCGGGGCATCAAGGAGTCCGTTGTGTTTTACGTGCAACTAGTTATTTAGTTATTTCTCAACAAAACAATAATATCTGCATAATCAGGTGGCATCCCCTCAGCCAGAAAAGTTCCCTAGTGCAGCTTTAAACTCAAAAGAAAATCAATTACCTCTGAAGTTACGTGTTTCTGATGTAGACTTCAAAAAGCATGTTAAAACCAGCAGTGAAAACCCCGCTGTTTTTATGTGACATTTGGAAATGTTGATTCGGAACAGGCTTTCTCCTTTCCGTTCTTTTGTGAAAATATCGGCAGGTCCATTATTGCAAATATCAGATTTTATGTTGCCCCACAGAGCAGTAGAAAAACAGAAAAATCCATCTTATTATCATGTTTGTCCCACCTGAGCACACAGCCATCCCCCGAGTTACATTTGAGGAGGTTTTAAAAGATGAGAAAGCCAAGGATTATCTCACCTCCCAGACATGCTAGTGCTGCTTTGTGCCATGCATTATGTAAACACTCCAAACCAGTCAATTTTACTGCATTATGGAACACAGCTAACGCATTTCTCTGCCTCGTCTAATGGGCTCTGCTACACTGGGAGTATACCATGAGTTATAAAACAATAATACAACGCTATGGTTCAGGACATGGTTATTTTCCTTTGTAAATCGATATTGGAAATCTTCCTTTATTTTACAATAGACTTTTTTTTTCTTTCTTTCAGCCTTTTTCAAAACTCATTAAATTCACATAAAAAGTGCACTGTGTAACTTTCAGCTTGCCTTGTCGCCGTGGAGATCTTATTAGTTTGTCTCGATTGTTCCACAATAGAGGCACGTGACCCTTATAGCAACGGTACCTACGCCGCCATGACACCGGGCAACACTATGTCATTGACTTCAGAAACATCGGAGAAACATGGGCAGGTTTTGTTGTGTATTTGGTTGTTGTAGACGCTCTAAAAGGGATAAAACAATTTGTTTCTTCACTGTTCCTCTGGAAATGACTCATCAGGAGCTCAAACAAGGGAATTATCAAAAAAAAAAAGACGCAGATTATGGCTAGAGAACGTAAACCACGAAGAGATTTTCAATGGTACCATCGAGACACCCGAAGTTTCATCAAGGTATTTGTTATTTAAATTGTTTCATTGCTTATTTAATGAAAGAAGCACATTTACTGAACTAAAATTTCATTAATTTATCCAGGAAAACCCGCACCCCCCACATTGGGCTCTTATGATCAACATGGCGCACGAGTCAAAGAGTCTGTGAGCCGAACCTGGAAAGAATCGGCCATGAAAAGATCCTCGCGAACGTTCGAAAGATCCGCTCGCAAAAATTGATTCATTCTAGAAGACATAGTTGTGGATAAGTGAGGCAATAAAGAAAACATGGGTCCTACGACGAGTGACATGTTTATATGTGCGCTGGAAGATACAGTTTCTACTGCCACTCACACTGCAAATGTTTTCTTTTTAAATTTTAGTTCAGTAAACGTGCTTCTCTCATTAAATAAGCTATGAAACTATTTAAATAGCAAATACATTGATGAAAGTGACATGAGTGTGTCTCGATGGTACCATAGGAAATCTCTTCGCGGTTTATGTTCTCTAGCCATAATTCCCTTTTTTTTCCGATAATTCCCTTGTTTGAGCTCCTGATGAGTAATTTCCAGAGGAACAGTGAAGAAACGAATCATTTTATCCCGTTCAGAGCGTCTTGAACAACCAAATACACAACAAAACCTGCCCATGTTTCTCCGATGCTGCTGAAGTCAATGACATAGCTGCCCGGTGTCATGGCGGCATAGGTACCGTTGCTATAGGGGTCATGTGACGGTGCACAGCCTCTATTGCCCCGTTTACATGAGAGCTTTAATTCCGATTAAAAATAATTTAATTCCGAATACAAATGAATTCTGCTTTAAAAAAGATCATGTAAACACTTAATTCCTAATGATTATTTGGAATTAAATGTAAATCCGAATTAAATGGGTGGTTTATTCCGATTTTAAAGAGGTATTCACTAGGTAGGACCACACTAACAACGACATCGTGCCAAGAAGTTTATTGATAATGTAGGAAGCGGGGCAGACATGGCTGGGTTGAGACTCTAGGTGAGGGCTACGTCTCAATCTTCAATTGGCCCAGCCGGAACAGGACCCCCCTTGTAGGCGTCTTATGACTGAAAGACAAACAAAATTGATGGTTGATGTAAATACATTTGTGTGCCTGTCCAATCAGAACCTTTCCCCACCGCCAGACGTTGAGCAGAATCAAAGCCGATTTAATGCGTTTTCCATGTAAACCTTCATTCGGAATTATTATTTCCATGTAAACTCAAAGGAGAATAATTTAATTCCGAATTAATTAATTCTGAATAATTAAATCGGAATTAAAAAACATCATGTAAACGTGGCCACTATGGTGTTAAATTTATGCTCAATAATACATTGAAAAACCTGCTGAAGATAGTTTAATGTCGTACTGTGGAACATTCTCAGTAAAGCCGTAACATCTCCATGGAAACAAGAAACACAGCTAACACATTTCTCTGCCTCTTCTATTGGGGCTTCTAATCAGTTATAAAACAATAATCCAGCGCTATGGTTCAGGACGGGGTTATTTTCCAGGTCTGGTTAGAACTTGGATGGAAGTTGCTGGGAATTCCAGGTGCCACAGGGGGGCGCCAGTCGCAAAAACATCATTGTTGTGTACTTAGGCAAGACGCTTCACTCACATTGCCATTGCTATTGTCTGGAAAAGTGCTGTGTAAGACTCATGTATTATTAGTAGAATATAATTAACTTCTATTATTATGTTCAAGTGCACTGTGGCCTCATCCACACTAGTAAGTATTTGAGTAGTATTTGTTGCGGGTGCTGTGTTCGTCTACACCAATCCGATGGAAAACGGTCTGGTGCCGTCAGCTCCCACGAATTCATCTGAGTACAGATCTGATCCAGCACTGTGTGGACGCCTGAAAACATTGATACACTTATGTAGGTCTATGCACCGCGGAGTAATTCACCTCCAAAACGCTAAGAGGCTAGAATATATGTCCATTCATATAAACGGTCTGTGCGTACGACCTGCAGACGTATAATTTCTGAAAAGTTTAACATGAACCATGTCCAACGCGATAGAAGAACAGAACAGACTCAGCATCAGCAGAACACCCCTCTGTCACAGAAAGAACACTCGGTAACACTTTATAATAACTACACCCAATTTAGCCTTAATAAAGCATGAACAAAGACTTAATTAATAATGATTCATGCTTAGTAAATGTTTAATAAAGGATAATTCGTCTTCACTTTAGAAAAACTCTCAAAAAGACTGAACTAACAGATAACAGCTGCCTGAATTATCATTTCATTATTAGTAAATCATTCTCTCATAGTTTACTAATGATTAATAAATGCTCAAATGGTTAGTTCATGAGTAATTAAGTATGAAATAATTATGAGTAACTATTTACAGCACAGGCAAATTAAGTGCAAGTGCTAATTAAGGTAGAAATTAAGTAGTTACTAAGTGTGAATCATTATTAATTAAGTCTTTGTTCATTATTAATTAAGCCTTTGTTCATGCTTTATTAAGGCTGAATAAGGTGTAGTTATTATAAAGTGTTACCGGAACACTCATATTCCACTGAGTCGTGTCCTTTAGCCCGACAGAAGCTGAACCGCATCAGCGCAAAAGGAGCGAGCTGTTTTTTTTTTGAGCGCTTACTTTATGCAAATTAGCCATGTGGTTTTAAGTTTCATTTCTGTAAAACGTAAACAAATACGTGCAAAGCTGTGTGGATAAGGAAGGCTTGCGGGCACAGAAACGACGTGTCTGGACGCAAATCGTTTCTGATACGGAGATACGGTGGATTCATTTCAGTTTAAATGTAGTCTGGGTAACTTTCTGCTCGTCTCCATGGAGATGTTATTAGTCGACAAAAGCTCACTGTTTGCCCACTTATCCGACGGTTGCTGGTTCAAATCTCGCTTTCTCACTCCTAAACCTCACGCTCGTCTAATGTCCCCGTAGGCCCGTCCACAGTAACTTGCACCGCGCTGTTACTGTTACTGTACGTGGGCTTGCCTTTCCGCAGATCTGACCCGTAGCTCTCTAGTCTCCTGACACCACCTGCCCGTCTCCGCAGTATAAGTTTAATGCCGCACTGTGGAAAAATCAAAGGCAAAGAATTAATTATCTCCATGGAAACAAGCAACGCAACTAACACATTTCCCTGCCTCGTCTAATGGGCTCTGGTTCGCTGGGAATATTCCGTTTGAGTTATGAAACAATAACACGACGCTGTGGTTTAGCAGCCGTACTGTGGAACATTTCAGCCAAAGCAATAACATACATTTTACCTGAAATTCAGACCTTTCCAAAACTCATTACAATCACATTAAAGGTGCAACTTTCTGGTGACGGATCTGCCACCTGCTCGTCTCCGTGGAGGTTTCGTTGTTTTCTTATGTGTCTTGGGTTTGTTCAGTCACAGTTGTTCTCTTCTATTGCTCCAAAATACATAAAAAAAAAACTTTAATTCTTACTGTAGGTGGCTCGCGTCATCACTTGGCCAGCCGCAGTGTTGGGGAGTAACAGATTACATGTACCGGAGTTACGTAATCAGAGTAATAACTGTATTCAGTTACAGTTACTGTTTGAATTAGAGGTAAATTGGATTACAGTTACAGTTGTTAAAATAAATAACTAAAACTAAAACAGGACTAAAACCAGGTCTAAATTAGATCTAAACCCAGATCTAAAATAGATCTAAACCAGGTCTAAAGCAGGTCTAAAGCAGGTCTAAACTAGATCTAAACCAGGTCTAACCCAGGTCTAAACTAGATCTTAACCAGGACTAAACCAGGTCTAAACCAGGCCTAAAACAGGGCTAAAACAGGACTAAAACCAGGTCTAAACTAGATCTAAACCAGGCTTAAACCAGGAAACCAGTTCTAAACAAGGTCTAAACAAGGTCTAAACTAAACCAGACTAAACCAGGTCTAAAAACTCTAAACCAGGTCTAAACAGTCTAAACCAGGGCTAAAACAGGACTAAAACCAGGCCTAAACTAGATCTAAACCAGGTCTAAAACAGGTCTAAAACAGGGCTAAAACTGGACTAAAACCAGGTCTAAACTAGATCTAAACCAAACCAGGTCTAAAACAGTCTAAACCAGGTCTAAAACAGGTCTAAAACAGGGCTAAAACAGGACTAAAACCAGGTCTAAACTAGATCTAAACAGATCTAAAACAGTCTAAAACAGGGCTAAAACAGGACTAAAACCAGGTCTAAACCATCTAAACCAGGTCTTAACCAGGACTAAACCAGGACTAAACCAGGACTAAAACCAGGACTAAAACCAGGTCTAAACCAGGACTAAACTATGTCTAAAACAGGATTTAACAGGACTAAATCATGCTGCGTGGACGTGTCTCCTCTTCTTCTATCAATAAATTTTCTACCAAATTTTTAATTTGGTTCAGTAAAGTCTGGGCTTTTTATTTATCAGACAAAACATCTTATGTGAAGATTTCCAAGTCTTTACTTCTCTACAGCAAATCAAGTAATCCAAAGTATTCAGATTACATTACTCACTTTAAGTAATTTAATGGATTCCGTTACAAACTACATTTTGGTGTATTTAATCTGTAATCTGTAGGGGAATACATTTTAAAAGTCACCTTCCCAGCACTGGCCAGCCGACATCACTTGCTTGCCCGCGCGGTGATATTTTAATGCCGTACTGTGGGAAGTTTGAGCAATAACATCTCCATGGAAACAAGCATCAACTCACACATTTCGGTGCCTCTTCTAATGAGCTCTGAAACACTGGGAATATTCCATTTGAGTTCTAAAACAATAACACCGCACTTTGGTTTAGCAGGTGTTTATTTTCCTTTATAAATCGATCTTGAAAAGCTCCTTCTGCTTTTCATATTTCTCCTCGAAATGTTCTCTTTCTGCCTTTTTCAAAGCACATTACAAGCACATAAAAGGTGCAGGGAAAGTAGAAAGTATCTGCCACCTGCTTGTGCCCATGAAGATGTTATCGCTTTTCCTGTGATGTTCCACTGAACGACATTAAACTCGTCTCGCATTTATTAGTAACAGGCAGAGGTGGGACCAAGTCGTCGCTTTGCAAGTCTCAAGTCTTTAACCTCAAATCCGAGTCAAGTCCCAAGTCAAACTACAGGCAAGTTCAAGTCGAGTCTCGAGTCGGTGGCCCATAAGTCCAAGTCGTCTGCTTTGAGCTTCAAGTCATTTCAAGTTTTTAAAGCAAAGTACCAAATATAGCTTAGATTTTTGCAATTTATATGAATTTTAAGATAAATTGGACTGAAGAAATCATAGAATATTTGTACATGAGTATTTATAGAGTATATAAAAGTTGTAGAATTTAATTAAGTTATTTTTTCCTTTTTAAATGTCTTGACAAGATCTTAATGTGAGTCACTATCATCAGAATAGAAAGAATTCAGCTTCAAAGAGCTTCTCGAGTTTTCTCAAGTCAGAGGCCTCGAGTCCCAAGTCTTAGTCCATTTTATCAAGTCAAGTCTCAAGTCCTAAAAATAGTGACTCAAGTCTGACTCAACCTTGAAAATTGTGTAAATTTAGTTGCTGTGAATTGCGTCGCAAAACCCTATGACGTCACCTCCTCGTGTACATGGAAGTAGTTTAATGCCATAATATGGAACATTCTAAGCAAAGCAATAACATCTCCATAGAAACAAGCAAGTGGCAAAATGTAACAACAGTATCAGTTTCATTAAAAATCTGCAGCGCATAAGGACCTATTATAATATTCTATTTTACTGATACCTAAATGTGTTTGCTCAGCACAAATGAATGTGCGTGTAGTTGTATTTTCAGTTTCATTCTATCATGATTTAAAACTAATAATGTCTGTAATGTTTCTTTTAACTGTGTGAGGAGATGACGTTCGATTAGTTTCGTTGTGCGTTTCGTGACGCTTATAACAGACCAAGACTAGATGGCAAGTCCCAAAAAAATAAAAATAAAAATAGTTGTACTTCTGCAGTTTTCATTTTGACTTCAGGTGCACATTTGTTTATGTTTTACAGAAACAAAACTTAAAACCACATGGCTCATTTGCATAAACTATAAAGCACTGATAAAAACAGCTCTTTCCTTGTGTCGCTGATGTGGTTCAGCTTCTGTCGGACTAAAGGACACGACTCAGTGGAATATGAGTGTTGTTTCTGTGACAGTGAGTCTGTTCTGTGCATGTATCATGTTGGAGATGTTTCATGTGAAACTTTTCAGAGATTATAAACAGTGTTGGGGAGTAACAGATTACATGTAACTGGGATTATGTAATCAGAGTACAATTTATGAGTAACTGTATTCAGTTACAGTTACTGTTTCAGTGAGTGGTAATTGGATTACAGTTACTTTGTTGAAATAAATGGATTACACAGCGGTATTTTCCTGTTTTCTAAACCATTTTGGACTAAACCAGGACTAAACCAGGACTAAACCAGGACTAAACCAGGACTAAACCAGGACTAAACCAGGCCTAAACCAGGACTAAACCAGGCAGGACTAAACCAGGACTAAACCAGGACTAAACCAGGACTAAACCAGGACTAAACCAGGACTAAACAGGCCTAAACCAGGACTAAACCAGGACTAAACCAGGACTAAACCAGGACTAAACCAGGACTAAACCCAGGACTAAACCAGGACTACACCAGGACTACACCAGGTCTAAAGCAGGACTGAACCAGGTCTAAAAGCAGGACTAAACCTGGTTTAGACAATATGACACTAACAGTAGGTGGACATAATTTAAGGCAGCAGTTATTTCATACGGAAATCATTTCTCTATCAATAATATTTTTTATATGCTTAAGTGAAAACTGGGCTTTTTATTTTCTTTTAGCAGAGAAAACAAAATATCTCATGTTAAGATTTCCTGGTCTTTGCTCCTCTACAGTAAACAGTTGTCTGTTCATGGAGATTTGGGCTCAACAGACAATTTGAAGAGAACAAACAACAATTTTCAGGATGTGGTTGTTACATTCATGTTGTTTTCAAAAGCATAACAATATCAAGTAATCCAAAGTATTCAGATTATTCACACTTACTCACTTTAATAATTTAATGGATTATGTTACAAACTACATTTTGGGGTATGTAATCTGTAATCTGTAGGGGAATACATTTTAAAAGTCACCTTCCCAACACTGATTATAAGTCTGCAGGTCATACGTGTAGACCGTATAGAGGTGCGGTTTCTTGTCTTACCAAAGTCATACTGAAACGTTTTGGTAATATAATAATGCTGAGAAGATTTAATGGTTTAAAAATCTGGATACCCTACTTCTGTTCACACTGAGCATGCTCGCCGCGTGTGACGTTTTTGTGTCCTCCAATGCGCATTTGGGACACTTTGGGGGCATTTAAAGTTCACACTGGAGATCACACACAAGTCGCATTTAATTGGAAATGTGAACGACCTCGCAAAAAACATCGGATTTCACAAAAAAATCCATATTGAGCATTAAGCCCTGCAGTCTGAACACAGCCACAATAACAGTTTCTAAGCATCACTATAACTTTTTATTTATAATACTTACACAATGTAGGCGGTGCAGTAGCATAAGAGCTTGTTTATATCAACGCGTACTGTAATCCTGTATATTTGAGTTTTTGCCGTAAGAAACAAACATAAGACAAAATGGAGGGCCCGCATAACAGCAGAGCTCACTCGCCCTCATATACTCCTATCCACATGGGACGCACAGAAGCACAATATGCCATGTTCCACGCTATTAAAAAAGCAATTAGTTTTCAGGTTCATTTTTGAGCGGGACGGGGCCATGGGAGACACACGTAAGCACAGAGTATAACAGCACGCAGGGACACAACCTCTTAAACCTGCGTCGGAGCTCTGCAGAGATACACTACACAAGTATACGGACATACAGTGGTTGTTTTTGCATATGCGCCCGCACCCTGAACACTTCTTGTTGTAGACCAAATGGGAAAGTGGATTAAAGGTTGTATAGAGGATTTTCTAAGGAAGGAGAAATCCAGCGACTGTTTGTCCTTTTTCAAATGTTGCGCATGCGTGAAACCACCCTCCCTCCCCTACAGCTCCTACGTAGAAACGCCTCCTCCCTCCTCCTCCTTACACCAGAAACAGGTTTGTTTACAGCCGGTGCTGCACATGACTTGTAAACAACTAACTACAGTGTTGGTTAGGCACAGTGTTGGTTAGAGCAAGACGGAGAAGTGAGGAGCAGGGGGAAGAGCGGATCGGGCAGCGGGGACAGGAGCAGGAAAGGGGTGCAGAGAAGGTTGCGCGGAGATTCAGTGCGAATGAACTAGCTACAACACGCAGCAGCAAGCGGACTCTTTCTTTGCCTTGAAAATTACGTTTTCAGACATAGGATATCACTTTCGTGTCCTGAAAAACGTTTGACTAGCTCTTGGAAATAAAGTACGTTTTCATAATAAGCAGAAGTTTCCTGTCCAGGAGTAATTTGGCGACCAGTGCGTCAGTCTTTAGACCCTGCGTCTGCTTCAGTCGCGCCATCGCTGGAATGAATCTTCAAGAATCACCTTAGTTTGGCTTCGCTGCTTTTCCCCTTGTCTTCTTCTTTCAGCGACCTCAAAAACGGACTTTCTTTTGTGGCGAACTGCTCCTGGATTCTTGTCGCCATTGCAACAAACTTTGTGCGAACTGCGAGGAAGATATAGGTCAAAAAAAGCCGCTAAGAACTGTTGCGTTGGTGGAGTAAACAGCGTCTGTGCGGCTTGCGTCTGTGGACTGCGTGACAGTCGTACGTAAACCACGTACCGGCGGCGCGCAGGCAAGTCAGTTACACTAGAAACGTAGGGAGATTGATTGACAGCCTGTCAGCTCACAGATAACGAGGCAGTGTCGTTATCTATTGGCAAATGTTTAGCCCCACCACATCCAGAGTTGATGAATTTTTATTCTCTTTTTTTTGGTCATGATAATTACAAGGCTACTGCACCTCTATAATGCTATCACTGACAACTTGAAACAAAAAAAACAAAAAAAAAATCCTCCATACAACCTTTAAGTGAGTGCGTATAGTCGTGAGATTGCAGTATCCACAAAAAAAAAAAAAAAAAAAAAAAAAATCAATAAATTTCCTTTCTCCGACATGACAACATCGGAGCGGATATCAGTGCACCCGCTGACACCGACAACTGAATGTGAGTCTGGTAATATAGAGAATCCTACTATACACAACCACCGGGGTCATTCAAACACCAGCCAGAATCATATTTCACATTTTACTTTATTCTGCTACTCAGATACGCCCGCACCAAAAAATATGTCTATAGTTTCATTAAGTTAAAAGGTGGACTGTAACTTTTTAGTGAAGGATCTGCTGCTTGTTTGCCTCCATACAAGTTCAGATACTAATGATTTGCCAGAATGTTCTAGAGTTTATTCAGCTACAGGTGTTGTTATTGCTCGCAGATCTCGCCTCTTCGTACATCTGGTCTGTAACTTGGCCTTATGTGTCACTTGGTTGTTCCCGCTGTAGACCTGTAGAGTTCTGCATCGGGTCGGGTAACCCAAATAGTTGCTGAAGCGGGCGGGTTTTAACGTTCTGGAATTTTGCGGGCGGGTCAGGAGAATCAAATGAACGAAGATCCGGAGAAAAATACTTGACGTGTCTAGGATGTCTGTTGCCCTGGAAACAAGTGCCATTTACTGGAACGATGGAGCAGGCTGAGAGAGTGACTTTAACTTTAGTGTATTTATTACATAAAACCATTAGCGGAGATGATTGGTGTGCAGCTGCGCTTCTGGTTTAGACCTGGTTTAGACCTGGTTTAGACCTTGACCCATGCAGGACTCTGCTGTAGACTTTATAAACTACTTGAGCTCCAGTTTGCTGTCCCTATGTCTAAACCCAAAACATGCTACAGGTCTCCAGAACAGTTGATAGTCAAGGTCAGTTAAATACAATCAATCAATGAACCTGCCCAGGGACGACAGGTGGAAATTAGCACTGATGTTAGTGACACTTCACCCACATTGCCTAGTATGAAAGTGGTGTGTGTGTGAGTGATGGTGGTGGTCGGAGGGACCGTTGGCGCCGACTGGCATGGCAGTCGCACTTCTGTCAGTCTGCCCCAGGGCAGCTGTGGCTCCAACAGTAGCTTACCATCATCAGGTATGGAGTGAATGAATAATGTTGAATGTAATGTTCTGTAAAGCGTCTTTGGGGACAAAAAATGTCTGTGAAAAGTGCTATATAAATAAAGACTTCCTTCCTAAACGGAAGCTTCATGGGGACCATGTGTTTTCTGTTGCTGCCCTGCGGCTGTGGAACCAGTCGCCATCAGAGATTAGACGGGCAGAGTCTCTACCTGTTTTTAAATCACTCCTAAAAATGCACCGTTTTCCACTGGCTTCAAGTGAGACGTACATTTCTTGTTGTTCAGTATCTTATTGCACTGCAAAAAACAAAATCTAATCAAGTTAAAAACTTGAATTAGGAAAGTTTATCATGAATTGAGTAAATTTCACTTTCACAAGTAAAAATTATCTGCCAGTTGTACAAGACTTTTTGTACTTAAAATATGAAAATACATCTTGTTACACTTAAAATAAGAAAAACAATAACTTTTTTTTGCATTTAAAATAAGAAACAAAATCGAATGTTGCTTGAATTAAGAAAAACACACAAATTCCATTGGTAGATAATTTTACTTGTCAAATGAATCGACTCAAATAAAGTCAAATGTTCTTAATTTAAGTAATTTTAATTTACCTACATTGTTTTTTTCCAGTGTGTTTTCTCTGTTTTTTAGTGTTTGTAGTGTGCATTGTGTTGTACTGCGGTTACCCTTGTCTCTATTCTGTGTTTGTGTACAACACATTGGCTGTAAAGTTTATAAAGTGCTTTGTAGATAAAGTTGGTATGGTATAAACAGACAAAACTAACGCTGCATTTAAAGATTGAAAAAAAAGAAAAAAAAAAGACTGTCTCTCTCTTTGTAACTGCTGCTGTCAGGCCCGTCATTCTCTACCTGATCCTGTTTTGTTTTTGTTTCTTTATTTAACTATTTTGTCCATAAATTAAGATATGGACATTATTAACGGACCAATTTGGTGCACGCTTTCCCCCAAAGTCGCTCCCGTTGGCGTCAGGAACAGGTTGATTGACAGCTTCGTTGTTAAGCGCCGACGTGAAGCCAAACGCGATGGGTGACGTCACACTCCCTTAGTCCATTTTTACTATACAGTCTCCACTCAGTCAGGCCAGACTCAGACAATAACGTAATAATTAAATAAAGCCAGACTAAAAAATTATAATATATAGTTTTAGGATATGTCACAATTACCTTTTGCGATGAGAAGTTTAGTCTGTAAAATGAATCTAGTGCTTTCTTATATTAGAACATTAGATTATCACATGAAATGGAGCCTTTTTTTTTTTTTTTTTTTTTCACATCTATTTTCCAATCTCGCTCATGAGGCTAATTACATGTGATTAAGACTTCCCCTTTGAACATGGTTAATCACGCATGATACCCACTCACACAGAAACGCACACAAACGCACACAAACACACACATCATGTTTACATAGTTGTGGCGACCTTACATTGACTTCCATTTATTTCCTGCAGCCTGATCGTAACCATAACCATCGTCGCTGCTTGTAAGATATGAGGCCTGTGCTCATTACTGATGTTTATTATTTGATTTTGACTTAATGTGGTGGGATTATAACGACTGTAAATACACGCACCAAGAATCGCGGACTTTCGGTCATCGCGCGATGCAAACTGGGAAGGATTTTCCCAGTGGGATGCGTCTATTGACAAAGCCGATCTTTTCTAGTCTTTTGAACCATTTCGCTTTTGTTTCTGGTTCTGATATTGTCATATTTTAGTTTTGGACATCGTTAATTGTGCGGTTGTTGGATCCAAACAGCGGAAAACGGCTCGAGAAATTTGTTTGCGAACTCCATAAATGCAAAAGGGAATCAGATCTGTGTGACTGCAAGATATCGATTGATATATATAACTGCTGTATCAATATGTGATATATCGATACAGCAGCCCACAATATCGATACTGTATCATCTGAATAAATGATACGATATATCGATATTTCAATATTTTTGCACATCCCTTCCTACACTAGGAAAAACTCTATCCAAACGTTCAGCAAATTTTAAAAGTAAAACACTCTTTAAACAGGATTTCAACAAAATAAAGGTATTTTCTTATATTTATTTATTTATTATTATTTATTATTATTATTTATTCGTCAGATAATCATTTCTGTGTACATTAGAGGAGGTTTTGTAGGTAACTTTTACGAATTCCCTAGTGTGACGTTACGATTTCCAACCTGAAAGTCAAATTTTAAACCTAAAAAAATTGGAGAAACAGGTGTAAATGTTTTTGTAGCAATCATAAATCTAATGATCTTAACTGTATTCTAGTAAAATGCGTATTTTAACCCGTCATAGGCACTTTGAAGTCATGGAACTACAATAACAACAGGTGCATCATGGGTATTGTAGTCTCATGCACACTGGACTTTTCCTTAACCTTAAACTTAATTGTGTAATTGTGGAGAGATGTTTTTAATGAAAGGGAGAATGCAGATTTTATTGTAAGTGGACAGACACTTGGACGTATTTGAATTGTTGGTAATCTGCCCGTGGACTGCAGATGGAAACTAGCTTTAGCTAAATCTGGTGTAAAGCGTCTCTTCTTTTCTAAGATTAATTATGCGTTTGCAGATGGTCCCAATAAACTAAACCAACCTAAACTGTAACCTCAAACCATATCTGAACTTTAAACAATATTGTAGATCATAATAATAAAAGATTCATGTCATGGGGGACTTGACTTTTGTCCCATGCATAAGGGCGTGTGGATAGAGATTTTGGTGATTTTTGTAAACACAATGTGAAATTAAATCTCCATGGAAACAAGTAGGTGACAGACTCTTGACACACAGGGCACCTTTAAATAATTTCACTCAACGGTAAACTCTACTCTTCTACGCTTCCTATTTGTCTCCTTGGAAATTTGATTGCTTGGTCTAGACCAGGGTTTTCAAATTGGGTTGAATGTGAGCCTCCTCGTAGAGCAGGTAAAGATGGCCGAGACCCCCCCCCCTTGCCCAGAATCCCATCCCATCTTTTGTTTCCTGGCAATGATGAGTTTCAATAACAACTGATAATATATATTTTTTTAATATTGTATATATATATATATATATATATATATATAATTTTTTAAAGTGCATTCATAAACGATTTTTGCAACAGCTAATAATTTCCAACTTCACTTTCAACATCATTGAACATCAGTAGGTCAAGGGACTAAACCAGGACTAAACCAGGTCTAAACCAGGTCTAAATCAGGATTAAACCAGGTCTGAACTAAGACTAGACCAGGACTAAACCAGAACTAAACCAGAACTAAACCAGGACTAAAACCAGGTCTAAACAGGAATAAACAGGACTAAACCAGGACTAAACAGGACTAAACAGGTCTAAACCAGACTAAACCAACAAACTAAACCAGGTCTAAACCAGGACTAAACAAGGAGTAAACCAGGACTAAACCAGGTCTAAATCAGGAATAAACCAGGACTAAACCAGGACTAAACCAGGTCTAAACCAGGTCTAAATCAGGATTAAACCAGGTCTGAACTAAGACTAGACCAGGACTAAACCAGAACTAAACCAGAACTAAACCAGAACTAAACCAGGAACTAAACCAGGTCTAAACCAGGACTAAACCAGGACTAAACAAGGTCTAAACCAGGACTAAACCAGAACTAAACCAGGTCTAAACCAGGACTAAACCAGGACTAAATCAGGACTAAACAAGGTCTGAACCAGGACTAAACCAGAACTAAACCAGGTCTAAACCAGGACTAAACCAGGAATAAACCAGAACTAAACCAGGACTAAACCAGGTCTAAACCAGGAATAAACCAGGACTAAACAAGGTCTAAACCAGGACTAAACCAGGACTAAACCAGGACTAAACCAGGTCTAACTTGAGAGAGAGAGAACCCTGAGCCCGTGGAGCAGGGTGTCCTCAAAGCGCGATCGGGCGACAGCAGCGTTTAGCTCTTTGAGGCGTGGAGCTCGGAGCCTTGCAGAAGTCCTTTTTCCCACGGTCACCCGACAGTCTACACGGGCCTGTGGGTCTACCTCCGAGCCCGTCCCAACACCAAGCCCTGGTTCACTTCTAGTTTAGTCCTGGTGTAGTCCTGGTTTAGTCCTAGTTCAGTCCTGCTTTAAGCCCTCCTGGTTCAGCCCTGGGATGAGTCCTGGTTTAGTCCGTGTGTGTCGCGCCTCCCCAGTAGCTCTTTGTCACCTATTGTAAACCGCTTGTCTAGAATGTTCCACAGTATAGATTAAACCATTTATCACGAGGAAGACAAGCAGATTACAGCACTACGCTACATTACAGTTCAGATCTGTGGAGAGGCGTCCCAATTTCACAGAAGGAATTATTGTATTTTTGAGCAACAGAAACTCCCAAAATGAATAAATGTTAGATATGTTATGTTTAAGTAGGTAACGAACCCTCTACCGGAAAAGTTGCGCAGCGTATCTTTAAATTAGGACTCTTAGATGTTCCATAATCTCCATGGCGATTATGCACTCTGCTGTTCAGAAGCTTTTACAGCCCCCGGTTTTTCGTTTTCTGTTTGCGGACTTTCTGTTCTGACTTTCTGCGATCCAGCGATTTTAACCCCACATTGTGAATTTACAGCTCCGCGGGCTTAATTTGACTCTTTTCTCAAACAACGTGAAATATTTCAAAATGAAGTCCAGACGTGTAAATGTGTGTTTTGGGTTTCCAAGTCATTTTTAATGTCAGCCCGAGTGAGTAAGGGGCCATGTGCTCCGCTTTCGTGCACCAAAATAGATCCATCCATTTGGAGCGCAATAATTCTGAGTTTAATTAGGATTATCACAGCCCACATACTTATAATGCGTCAGTAAATCTGGCACGACTGTCAGCGCAAACCCCTAGAGGGCGATGTTTTCCGAAAAGGTACGTTAACTCAACAACGTGACGATTCGGGAAGATTTTGGCTTCAGCTCAGATTGTCAAATGACTCTTTCTCACAGGACGCATGCAGAGTGAATGCTAATGCAGGTTCGTCTATGGGAAGAGACTACTTATAATTTCATACATTTTAATACGTGTCTTTTTGTATTTATCTGCTCCACTGGTACAAAAATGTCCCAAAGGAATTCTCATCAATCTAATGTAACAATAGCAGTTCGGCTTCCTGTTCCTTTTGCTGGGATTCAGACGACATCGCAACGTTCCCTGGGGGTGTGACGCTAACTGAATACACTACTCTGTCTGAACTAGGGTGACCAGACGTTCCTATTTACCTGGGAAAGTTCCAGTTTTGAGCCCTGTGTTCCCTGTCCCTAGCCAGGCTGGTACCACCTAGTGCCGCCTCTCAATTTCATTTCTCTCCAGCGACTAGGTCAGGAATTGGAATACACTAGACCAGGAGTGCTCAATATGTCGATCGCGATCTACCAGTCGATCGCCAAGGTCGTGTGGGTAGATCGCCGTGTCTCGTCTCGGACTCGCGTTTGGACTCGGTCTTGTCTCACTCAAGGTCTGACACTCAACAAGTGTGATCATATTTCATTACAGCTGCTGCTGTTGGTAATAAACTTGTAGCGGGTGCAGGAGCGTGTGGGGCGTCTCAGTGCAGCCTGTGCGCTCATTTGAAACCCGCGGAGACTCTACGGTCACATCACAAACACACACGCTCCCTATGCACGGCTCGTCTGCGACAGCGTGTGCCCTCGTGTACCAGCGTGCGTCACAGGGCAGGTTCAACTTCCTAAACATCCTACCTGTCCATCTGCCTCACGTCAGCACGCCGCCCCTCGCCTTTTCACGCTCTCGCTCCTTCCTGCGTACAGCGAACACAAGCCCCTCCCACAGTGCGGCGGATTAGAAGAGCAAGACCAAACGTGAAGCAAAAACCAGTCTAAATTTGTGTTATAGTGTTGGCACAAAGCAGGTCTACAGCATAGAGCGGATCTACAGAACAGACCTACTGCCACATTTGGCTGAAGTTTGTCTAACAAAAGTGCACAAATGCATCTGTGTTTGTCACGATGTGCGTTTGGTTTGGTAAACGTGCAGAGGCTGGTAAATATCACTGCAAAACCAGAAAAGAATGAAACTCCAGTTTGGAACTTTAAAAAACAGGTTTAAAAATCTTCCTTCACTTTTTTCACAGTTTTGTGTAAAGTGCCAGAGGAAGTTCTCTTAAAGAAGAGGTTCTCAAACTGTGGGTGAGGGTCCAGAAAAGGAGCACAGAGTGTTTCAGTGCAGTTTGCTTGGCTTTGTATTAGGTAGATAATTTTGATTTGGTAATTTTGTAAGTAGCTCACACGCTGAAAAAGTGTGAGCACCCCTGCACTAGACGGTTCACAAAAACCCCGGTGGAAGTTTTGGGCACCAGCCAATCAGCGAAGAGACATACATTCTGTGTTGGCAACGATTCCCGAGATCAAGGATTTAAAGCTGGAACTAAGAGAATGTTTGGTGAATTTTATCAAGGGGAAAGAAGTTATTGCCCTTCTTCCCACGGGATTTGGAAAAAGCTTAATATACGTACGTCTGTGAAAGGAAATCTACAGGATGCAAGGCCATGGAGACTATTCTAAAACACAAACAAAACATTATGATGTTCCAATGTAGAAATCCGTCTCTGTTTTCTGGTGGAGCGTCTATCAAATGCTTTTCTCCATGTAGATGTTACTGCTTTCTCTGGAATTCTTCACAGCACAGCATTAAACTTTTCTATCTTCATGGAGAAATGTGTAGCCTCTTCCTCCGCTCAATTTCATTTCTCTCCAGCGACTAGTTCAGGAATCAGAATACACTAGACCAGGAGTGGGCAAACTTTTTGACTCGTGGGCCACAAAGGGTTCTAAAATTTGACGGAAAGGCCGGACCAGGAGCAGATGGATGGAGTTTTTTGGTAATCCACCTCATAAGAGAAAAAAATAACATGGGATATGTAGAAAAGATGGTTGAATTTCAATAAAAAATCCTTACAAAGCATTACAACTTTCACTATTATAATTTATTAAAGTGCGGCGGGCCAGATTAAAAAGATTAAAGGGCCGCATTTGGCACCCGGGCCGTAGTTTGCCCACCCCTGCACTAGACGGTTTGGAAGTGGAAGTTCGGGCACCAGCCAATCAGCGAAGATCCATATATTCTGTGTTGGCAGTGAGGATTTAAAGGCGGAATAAAAAGAATGTTTGGTGAATTTCATCCAGAGGAAAGATGTTATTGCCCTTCTTCCTACGGGATTTGGGAAAAGCTTAATATACATACGTCACAACCAAATAGCAGCGATTGATTCAATTAAAAAAAGTACCCGCCTACTGTCGAACGAACGAATCCTAATGCTGCGAGGTCAGACGGTTTCCACAAAGTGAAACCGGTTGATGAATCAGGCTACCCTGTCCCTGCAGATTTACACAAAACTGCTGATTCTATACAAGAATTGTCCCAAATGTCTCTATTTTTGACCAGTTTGATCTAAACCAGGACTAAAACAGGACTATCACAATTTTGGACTAATCTGATCCCCGTAAAAAGGAGCATAAATTGTCGTTTGTTTTGCCAAAATACAGAAATCCGTGTTTGCGAATGACCATAAAGCAAAAAATGCAGCGACAGAAATCCCTCAGACTATGATTGACAGAAGAAAGCACAATCACAATTTTATTTATACCAACCATCCCAAATCAGGTGTTAGAATTTTGAAAATGCGGTCACCCTCATCTGAACTGTATTTTAACCGTAAAGAACAGATTTAGCTGGATTTACAATTTGGAGAGACGATTTGTGCTTTTCAACAAGTCTCTCATTACCCAACAGTTTTCGATTACTCATTCTCACCTTTTTGTTGAAAATCAAACACCTAAACATACGCTCGTATTGATCACAGGCTCCTGAAAATGTGTTGCTTAAATCCATTTTGTGTGTTTTTTTGTGAGTTTTTAGACAACCTTAAAACTTTTAAAACCTGAAAGTACTGTTCTGCCTGCTTTATTTTAACACAGTCTGATCATAAAGAGCTGATTTAATTGGAACTACAAGAGCAAATCAAACATCTATTCAATCAATTCAATTCAAGTTTATTTATACAGCACATTTAAAACCACTTCAGCTGAACAAAGTGCTTCACATACAAGTCAACAAAATAGAAGAAACAGATACAAATACAAATCTCTGTTGTTTAAATCAATTTTGTGTTTTTTCTTTTTTGAGTTTTCAGGACGTCTTAAATATTTTTGGTAGCGTTTACAGGGTTCCCACGGTCATGGAAATCCCGGAAAAATCGTGGGAATTGAAAATGTCTTTTTCCAAGCCTAGAAATGTCATAGGATTTTGTAAATTCAATTAAAGTTTTGGAAAAGTCATGGTATTTATTATCTTTTTCATGCAACTACAGCGTTTTGTTAAATTCTCATTGGGCTATTATGATTATTTCTGAACGTTTGCGCCTTTTGTTTAAAAGAGACGACAATAAATGCACTGACAGGATTTGGAATGTTAAAAAACTATAAAACCAAACCATAAGGTGAGTGGAAAGGATTAACGTTTCATAATTAGCTCTAAAAGTCTGATCAATTCTATACACATGTAGGTGCCGTAAAGTCATGAAAAATTCACTTTAGGTCATGAAAAAGTCATGGAAAATTTTTTTCTCAGTGAAAATGAGTGGGAACCCTGTGTTTGCTAATGTCTGCCTTGCGTCGCCATGGCAGCTGATGAACATTCGAGCATATGCATACATTCAGAACGCCCCCCAACGTGATTCATCGCAAACTATCAATAAATTAACTTTAAAAGCGAAGCGTGGAGTCACACGCACAGCGGAAATATGGAGCCAGACGCAGGTTTAAAGTCCAGACAGGCCCAGAGTGGAGCAGCCGTGCACTGTGGTCCTCTTCATTACTCAAACCTAAGTAGGACAAAAGTAGCACCTTCACAACTCCGTTTCTCCTCATCATCTGCGTGACCTTTAGAGCTAGTCCTCTGAAGCAGGCCTTTCCAAGATGAGCTCTCCAAATGATAATCCGACCCAAAACCCACCTTCCAAATGTTCAAATATTTTCTCTTGACTGCTATAGTTAGTCCTGGTTTAGACTTTTTTTTGGGCTTTAGTACTAGTTTTGGTCCTGGTCTGGTCCTGCTTTAGTCCTTGTTTAATTCTGCTAGACCCGGTTTAGTCCCAGATTAGTTTTTGATGAGGAAACAACATTTTAACATCAGAAAACGTCATAATATACACTTCTGGTTCAGTTCGGATTTGGCAATTTGGCGAACTGATGTTGGTGAAGCCTTTTGTATTTTATTTTCCACAAAAATCTAACATTGCAGTTTGTTGTTATTAGGGATGGGCATTGAAATTTTCTTAATCGATCGTCGGAAGAATTAACGATCGATTATCGATTAATCATTAACGTTTTTATATTAAAATTATCATCATTATTATTACTATCTGCACTACTAATCTGCATAAATAAATTCAACTTTACGACATATAAACCGTAACGACTCTAGAGCCACATCAGCCCGTTTGACATTATAATGTGTTTAATTCTGTTTTGTTCAAATCTCACAGAAACGAAACTTAAAACCGCATCGCTAATTTGCATAAACTAAGCGAAGATAAAACTACAGCTCTTGTGTCGCTGATGCGGTCAATTTCTGTTGGATTAAAAGACATGATTCAGGTGAATACAGGTTAGTGTGAACATATTTGCGTTTGTCAAAACCAGGACACCGTACGGGGGGAGGGAGGTGGGGACTCGTCATCGACATTGCGCGACTCTCACCTGGTAAAACTTTTTCCCACTGGACACAGAAACATATGTGCTGCTTTGTTCACTGTGCACATGGACTCACACTTGTCCCGAACGCAACGGAAAGCGTGGAATTTCTTGTACAAGTCATCGTTCGGTACGCTGCAGACTGACCGAATGTTTGTGTCTCGCTCCTTCTGAGTGCAGAGAGACACATGTACAGACCCCTGTTTGGTCACGTTACACACAGCAACCTACATTCGGTTTGTCGATTAAAATTAACGTAATCGATGAAATTCTTAATGATCAATTATCGATTAATCGATTAATCATGCCCATCCCTAGTTGTTATTGTTCTTATTATAGAAACAAATAGTGTGGGGATATTTTGTGCGACTCTAAATTGTGTTAAAAGTTGTGGCACATATTAAACTTTGTGGTCAAGGCGAGAAAAATGGTCAGACTTGGCTGCGCTGCACTGCTCCGCAATTTTTCCCCAAAATAGTTTCTGGAGGATATTTTGATCATTCAAAAACTAAAATATATTTTGTTTTGCATAGGTTATTGCTACTGCCACAGTCCTACTTCTTTATAACTCTGAAACCAATGGATATAGACTTGATAGTTAGTTTGTAAACTAAAGGGCAGTTTAAGCAAAGTCAGTTTATTTATACAGCACAATTCATACACAAAAGTAATTCAAAGCACTTTTCAGAATAAGAAATACATTATAAAATCACAATAAAAACAAATCAAAGCATAAATAATCATCATAAAATTAAAAAGAGAGACATTAAATGAGAGAAAATAAAGTATTAGTAGTTATATGGAATGAGTTATTTTGGCGCTTGGACCCTGACAGAAGACGTTGCGATGAAGACTGTGGCCGATTAGATGATTTTTAAGGCCTGGACACTGGAGGTGATGTAGCACCTTCATATTTTAGGTCTTTAATTGACTCTTATTCACTCTTATGTCGCAAATCTGGAAGAAGTTTGGAAACATGCGGATGAGGACTTCCTCTGGGCTCTGTTGGCGATAGTAACTCTGACAAAATCTGGGAAAACTGAGAAAATTACCCAGTTTTCTTCATCTAAACGTCATTGTATTCTTTTTTTTTTTCCTTTTATAAATTGCCTATTAATTTGTGTTTTATAATTTGTCTAATTTGTCTAAAAAAATGACAACAGTTACAAACAGCTGCATGTAAGTGACACTGAAGATGCGATTAGTGTCATAGTGTTATTAAACATTTATTTTAATAAGAAAAGGTTTAACATTACATATCTAAGAAGAGAACGGCGTGGAACTCAGCCTTGTCAAAGAGTTTAAATACCTGGGACTGACGTTGGACCCGACACTGACATTTAAAAAAACACATTAAGCGCCTTACAAAAACTGTTAATTTTATCTTAGTGAATTTTAGACAAGTAAGACCTTTTATGACTTTATATGCGGCACGAATGTTTTTAAACTCCATGATTCTGTCCCATATAGACGACTGCATAACCACATGGTCACTCGCTGCTGCACAACACTCAAACACATCGAATCACTTTTTAAAAAGCCATACAAATATTGGACAAGAAACCATTCTCATTTCACCACTGCACTGTTTTAAACAAGTATAATTTGCTTAATTTTTATAATTTTATTGGTTTTAAATATGGATGTTTTGTCTATAAAGTTTTGCATGGACTTGCCCCTCCTCCATTACAGGATTTTATTAAAGTAAAGACTGTGAGTGGGAACTAGGGCCACAGCCCGGGGGAACTGTGACGTCCCACACAGACGCTCCACATTCGGACAATGTGTGTCTCAGTCAGAGGAACAACATTTTGGAACAGTCTGCCTCTATCAATAAGAGAAACTTCAACTCTTGCCACCTTCAAGTCCTACTTAAAAGAGTGGCTAAAGAAAAAACAGACTTGTGGACACTTTTAGTATAGATTTGTTACTTGTTTTTGCTTTGTTTAAATTTGTGGTGTTACCTGCCGAGGGACGACAGATGGAAATGAGCATTTTTGCTATAATCTGGCATATTTACACTGCAATGTTGTAGATGTTCATTAATATGCACTGTCCCTATTAAATAAATAAATAAAGAAAGAAAGAAAGAAAGAAAACATGCAGATCTTGCAATTTTTCAATAAGTATTTAATTTGTCCCACGACTTAGTCCCTGTTTTTAATTTGAGTTTGACACCCCTGACTGAACTGTAATAAAAATGTTATTATAGATCCAAGCGAAGACCGTTTCTGCTGAATCCACGGTTTTATCACATGCCCAGTATCGATAACTGCACCAAACGTCGTCATCTGCGTGTCTTCAAACGTGTTCGAGTAAACGTAAATAGAGTCTGTCTCTGTATCTTTGTTTGTTTCTTGCTTGGCAATGAGTAAACGATCAGTACAGTGGACAACAGTTTGTTGTTGCTGAAAATGTTAAATGGTTGAAGCACTTTGAAAGACAATGTGAGACAAGACAATGTGAAAGGTTATTTTGTCTTGTTAGAGTGTTATAAATGATTGTTGGCCATTTTACAAGCAATGCATACGACTATAAATGAGTTTTGAATGAGATTTTGTAATAAAAGTATTTTAATAAAAGTTATTTAAAGCAGTGAGTAATGGTCAGAATTGGGCCTGGTGTTTTTCGACTGCATAACGGCTGCGTTGTTGATCTAAATTTTCATTTAACTGGTCTTAAAATGGTCTTTAAAAAGTCTTAAATTTGGGATAGTCAAACCTGGGGATATCCTGTATGTTGTTTTTTTGTTTTTTGTAATGCCTCTTATTGGACTTTGAGCGTTTTCCATTGCAGTTTATAAGTACAAATGTCAAATAAACTAACCTAATATTGCTTAAATAGTATTGATAAAAGTAACACTATTCTGACAGAGCTGCACCCCAAGTCATTATTATGTCATTTAAAACACTTTCTAGCCTCTTTCTGAAACAAAGGACGCTCCTCTGTCTGCCTCTCTCTTTCTCCCTCTCTCCCTGTCTGTCTTTTCCTCTCTCCGTCTCTCTTTTTCTCTCTCTCCGCCGCTGTTTGAGATAGAAGCTTGTGAGTTTGATCTCAGACAATTTGCTGCAACATTAATGAAAGCATCAACTCTTATGAATATTGATGAGACATTCTTTTTCGGAATCCGAGCATTCCGGAAAGCCCACGGGCAAAAACTCCGTACCGCGCGCACGAACACACACACACACAAACACACACACATATACACAAACACGCAGACGCACACACGCATACACGGAAGTACGCAAAACAAAGATGGCATATTTCGCTGACAAGTATTGCTCATGAATATTCAACAGCGACACGAAATCTGAAATTGTCGGGGCCGCTCGCATTTACGCCTCTAAGCAACCAAACTTCGCCCAGTTTACTCAACCTGACAGACTCATAATGGAGATCTTATGTGGCCATGTCAGACGCGATTGTGCCGTTTTCAACTTCAATATTTGGATTTGCATTCAGAAATAACACTTTTATGCATCTGTTTAACTGCCTCGGCTAATGTGCAGCACTATACGCTGAAAATGAGAACTCTATTATACTAAACTGTGCTCCAAGCCGGGAAAATATACGTCAACAAAAGCTATGGACTTGTTTCTCGAGATGCAAGTTTCAATAGTCCGGCATATTTAGTCTGTCTCCCTTCAGAACAGCTCACTATTTATTTGTGGTTTATAATAGGACCCGGCCGAAATTGATTTTTTCGCGGCTGATATGATACCGATAAAATGGGAGTTGCGGGTGCCGATAGCCGATATAAAAGCAGATATATATTTTAGACATTTTAGCCAGTAAAGAAAGTAAGTAAACCACCTCTATCAGCCTTTAGAGGTAAATGTGTGAGTTCCTTGGTAATTAATTATATGTAAATGCCAATCATTCACACCTCGATTCACAGCTCATTTACATATCAATGCAGCTCCAGTAATGTGTGTACAGCCACTAAAGTCACTTTACGTCAGGCCAGGCTAAGAAAACAGGCTGTCTATGTGTGGGATCTTAAAGCAGCTAAACAATGAGAAAGAACCAAAAGTAGCTTAAAAACAGACACATTTGCAACACTCACCGCTCACACAGGCTCCTCTCAGATCACAAGTCTTCACAAATAAGTGTCCTTTCAATCCTGACTCAAAACGATCGCCTGTAAATATAATATAATTCTGCATATTGACAGCAGCTGTGTGTGTAAACAAGAGCGAGTGAGTGATGTGATTCTGCGGGTGCGTACGGTGTCACAAACACAGACTAATTACTCCGCAGATAAATATCGATGTGGTGCCTCATATTAGGACATTTATCTGTCTGTAAATTGGATTAAATGGACATAATATGGAGAGTTTAAGATTTATAATGAGGTATAACATGCCCACGTGGACTATCGGCCCCGATCGCCAAGATTTAGGCCGATATGTCTCGATAATATCGGCCGACTGATATATTGGTCAGGCCCTAGTTTATAATAACTTAGATTGTTAGCTGTTTTTAGCATTGTATAAACTGCTTAACTTTTCACTGTGCTAGCAGATGTAGTCCTTGCGCCCTCTGCTGGTGTTGTGTATAGACAAAGTATCATAGAACTGTTCACTTTCATTCACTGACTACAAGCGAATTTGTAGAGCTTTTAATTTCTTTACCACAGTTAAATCAGCTATAATTTTGAAAATATGTAAATGCTTCTAAATTTAAAAGTCCTATATCAGATATGTCAAACTCAGGCCTGGGGGCCAAATTTGGGCCACCATATAATTATATTTGGCCCACGACATCATATCAGATATGTATTAGAGCTGACCTTATTTACTTAAAAGTTTGTTATTATTTTATATTGTGCTTGTTCTGGATTCAATGTTTAAGCAAAACATTTATTTATTTATTAAGCATTTATTTTAATAAGAAAAGGTTTTTCGACATTACATATGTCGAAAGAAGAGAAAACATGCAGATACTGTTGAAATTTTTAAATAAATATTTAGTTTGGCCCACGACTTAGTCCCAGCTTTTAATTTTGGCCTCTGTGAATTTGAGTTTGACTCCCCTGTCCTATATTATGCAATACTGACGCGTGAGCTTTAAGCCATGTTGTTTTTACCACCGCCTCAAAAACATACCTCAAAATGCTCTGTTCCACCTTGTGATGTCATGTAGTGGAAGTTTTCAAGTTAACAGCGCTCCATTACCTAGAATTTGGAAATTCTGGGGCTGAAATCATCCAAATGATTCTAGTGAAGACATGTAGAGTTTAAAAACACAGTGGAGCACTTCTTGTATTACCACATGACATCACAAAGTGGAACAGAGTGTGAGTTAAACATATGTGAATGAAACTAAACACAAGTGCAGTTATGTTTGTGATGAGGAAACAATATTATAACATAGATCAGAAAACAGTTTTAGTTTTGTTATTAATTATTATTATTATTTTTTTGGACAAATTACCACAGAACTACAGAACTATTCACTCTCATTCATTAACTAGAAGCAAATCTGAAGTGCAATTTCTTCACCACGATTCAGTATTATGATTCAGATGGTTTTAAATGGGTGATAATTATGAAAATAAGTGGACATTTTTAACTTTGTATTGAGTCCGGACAGCTGGACAAGATTCCGTATTCATGCTTTAATAGTTGGTAATTAGTTAGCCTTTCTACTCGACGCTTCATTGATGATCCCCTCTTCACAAAATTCTCTCATAATTTAGTTTTTTTTAATTAATTTTCTTAACATGAAAGACTGATCAAACTTACTTTTTTCACATCTGGAACAAATTTTCTGATCTATTTTTACAATGTTTCCTCATCACAAACGTACCTGGAGTTGTGTTTTGTTTCATTCGCACGTCTTTAACACACACATGTTCATTTCTCAAACAGAAAACGCTCAATTCCACCTTGTGATGTCATAATACAGGAAGTGCTCCAGTTTGTTTTTAGACTCCATACACCTTCACTAGAATCATTTGGATAATTTCAGCTCTGGAATAGACATTTTTCACAACGGTCGGAAGATGTAGGGTAAACGTCACTTGCTTTAATGCTTTTCTATGGCAAAATGTCTGTGGAAATGTCTGGCGTATTTTCCACCAGCTTCATAAATCTGCCCCATCACCAAATCTTCAATCAGCAAGGTCGACAAAAGATAAACATGAAGAATTTATCCACAACTATCAAGCTAAGAAAGACGGAAACGTAAAGGAGAACCACAACGACGCGTCCGTGAACTGCTCCTGAGCAAAACTAATCTTATGGTCATGAATAAAACTTAAGTAAGTAATTAATTCATTAATAAGTAACGTGTTAACTCAGACTGATTGTAGAATTAAAATTAAAAATCTATTTCATGATGTAGATCAGGGGTCTCCAACCCCCGGGCCGGGGACTGGTACCGGGCCGCGAAGGCGCAAACTGAACCTAAACCAAAACTACGGTGAGTTCTCCATGTCTTTATTGCTTTTACCCGAACTCAGTGCTTCTGATCTGGGGCTGATGATGATGCAGTGAGTTGTGTACAAAGTTATAGGCTACATGCTGCTGTTTTATGAGTTGATGATGATAACTTGAGATGAGGACGGCCCGCGGTCTTTATGGGAAACATCAGTACCTTTCGCAATTGGAGGTAGGAGCAAATAATCAAACTGGTGGTGTGAAAATGCCCTAACCCAGGACTAAACAAGGTCTAAACCAGGTCTAAAACCATTATTGAACCAATACTAAACAAGGTCTAAACCAGGTCTAAAACCATTACTAAACCAGAACTAAACAAGGTCTAAATCAGGTCAAAAACCTTTATTTAGGACTAAACAAGGTCTAAACCAGGTCTAAAACCATTACTAAACCAGGACTAAACAAGGTCTAAACCAGGTCTAAAACCATTATTAAACCAGGACTAAACAAGGTCTAAACCAGGACTGAAACTATTACTAAACCAGGGTTAAACAAGTTCTAAACCAGGTCTAAAACCATTATTAAACCAATACTAAACAAGGTCTAAACCAGGTCTAAAACCTTTACTAACCAGGACTAAACAAGGACTAAACCAGGTCTAAAACCATTACTAAACCAGGACTAAACAAGGTCTAAACCAGGTCTAAAACCTTTACTAACCCAGGACTAAACAAGGACTAAACCAGGTCTAAAACCATTACTAAACCAGGACTAAACAAGGTCTAAACCAGGTCTAAAACCATTATTAAACCAGGACTAAACAAGGTCTAAACCAGGTCTAAAACCATTACTAAACCAGGACTAAACAAGGACTAAACCAGGTCTAAAACCATTACTAAACCAGGACTAAACAAGGTCTAAACCAGGTCTAAAACCATTACTAAACCAGGACTAAACAAGGACTAAACCAGGTCTAAAACCATTACTAAACCAGGACTAAACAAGGTCTAAACCAGGTCTAAAACCATTACTAAACCAGGACTAAACAAGGTCTAAACCAGGTCTAAAACCATTACTAAACCAGGACTAAACAAGGTCTAAACCAGGTCTAAAACCATTACTAAACCAGGACTAAACCAGGACTAAACAAGGACTAAACCAGGTCTGAAACCATTATTAAACCAGGACTAAACCAGGATTTAACCAGGACTAAACCAGGACTAAACCAGGTCTAAAACCATTACTAAACCAGGACTAAACCAGGATTTAACCAGGACTAAACCAGGTCTAAAACCATTACTAAACCAGGACTAAACCATGCTGCGCCTCATCCCACCTCCCCCTGGTCCAGGAAATATTCTTGGACATAAAACCGGAAAACCACTGATGTCTGATTGATATTAACATAGATTGACAGATTTGTGCAGTTTGAATGATAGAGATGTTCACAGATTACATGTCTAACATTTAAACTGCACAAATCTCTCTGTCTCTTTTAATATCTACGTCATGAAATCGAGTTTTAATTTTAATTGTAGAATCAGTCTGAGTGAACAAGTTACTTATGTTTAATTCACGACCATAAAGTTAGTTTTGCTGAGTCGTTGTTCGCCTTTAAGTTTTCGTCATTCTTACCTTGATACTTGTGGATAAATCCTTGACGTCTGGACAGAATATGTCCTTTGTCGTCCTTGTTGGTTGAAGATTTGGTGATGGGGCAGATTTATGAAGCTGGTGGGAAATACGTGAGGCATTTCCACAGATATTTTGCCAGAGAAAAGCCTTAAGGTAAGTGACGTTTACCCAACATCGAGGCACTTCCGGACGTTGTAAAAAAGGACTATTGCTCATCTCTACTGAATAAATGGTAAAAACGTAGCTTGAAAACTACGACTACATGACATCACAAGGTGGAAGAGAGCATTTGGAGCTTTGGAGATGTACAGACTAATAATAAAAGGTTACTCAAACATGACTCCAGGTCTGTTTTTGACAAGAAGAGACAACGTTATAACATGGCTTACAGCTCGCAAGAATCCATTTTGTGCAGTCTATGACCTATAACCTAAAAATGGTCTTCCTTTTTCTTCTTGTTAATCTTCTAAGCTTGTAACTAAGTCTGCTGGTTAAATTATTTCTCCATGTTTTTATTGCGTAGTGAGTGCAGTGACCTTTGTAATACAGCGTTTTCATGAAGTTTGCTTTGCTTAATGAACCTTAAAATTGCCTTGCCTTAACTTTGCCGGAAGATCTGCTACCTGCGTGTCTCCCTGTCTTAGAATGTTCCACAGTATGGCATTAAACTCCGCTATCTGCGTGGAGACACACAGGTGGCGCCGCTGGGACTAGCCGCAAGTCAGATCTGTGGACAGGCGGCGCCATTTACGCCAAGAATTCAGTTTTTTCAAGGTATTTCTGAGCACTTATAATTGAATAAATGTTAGGTAGATAACTTTAACTCTTTCCCCCAGGAAGACGACATTTGATGACCCCTGTTGTTTCCTTAATGATGTGTTTTGACACCTCCGCTGTATCACTAAAGACGTGATTTGACGACCATTAGAAACAGTTCCAGTTTTTCACATGTAAACAGAGGCTGTGATAGGTGGGGGCAACTACAATCACACTAGGCTGACCAATAGGATTCAAGGATACGTTTTCGCCAATTTTTTCCGAAGTTAATCAAAGTAGTGACGATTGTTGCTTCCGGAAAAAAACACAACATGAAACACGTGCAATGGAAAGATTTTTTAGACAGACAGTTTTAGAAATAATGAGGAGCGGATGTATTTTATGGATAAGTTTAGAGAAAGTGACTTTTATAGATTTCAAAGTGATGATGAAGTGGAAAACAACGATAGCGACGGACTTTCGGAGAGTGAAACTTATGAAGATGAGAATGCCGGTGATGCGTCTGTATGGAGTCCTGCGATATCCCAACAAACTATATATATATATTTTTTTTTAAATTACTATAGTACTCAGAACATGCATATATCAGATGCTGAATGTAGTTTTTTTGTTTTCGATTTTGCACCTGACCAGGTAAACTCTCATTTTCAGTGAGCTGTTATAAACCTGTAAATGAGTTGAATCACATTTAAACATCCATAAATGAAGAGTTCAGAGTCTAAGGTTTCCAGAGATACCAAATACACTACCGTTCAAAAGTTTGGGGTCACTTAGAAATTTCCTTATTTTTGAAAGAAAAGCACTGTTTTTTTCAAAGAAGATAACTTTAAACTAATCAGAGATACACTCTATACATTGCTAATGTGGTAAATGATTATTCTAGTTGCTAATGTCTGTTTTTTGATGCAATATCTACATAGGTGTATAGAGGCCCATTTCAAGCAGCTGTCACTCCAGTGTTTTAATGGTACAGTGTGTTTGCTCCGTGCGTCAGAAGACTCATGGATGATTAGAAAACCCTTGTGCATCATGTTAGAACAGGTGAAAACAGTTCAGCTGGTTAGAGAAGCTATAAAACTGACCTTCCTTTGAGCAGGTTGAGTATCTGGAGCATGGAGAAGTGTCCATCCAGTCAATCCAACTTGCGTGGGGTGAAATTTCTCCAGATTACCTCAACAAATGAACAACAAATGCCAAAGCTCTGCACTGCTGTAATTCCTGCAAATTGAGGATTCTTTGTGGAAAGCAAAGTTTGAAGGAAAAAAATTGTTATTTCAAATACAAATCATTATTTCTAGCCTTGTCAGTGTCTTGACTATATTTTCTGTTCATTTTACAACTCACTGTGGTAAATAAAAGTGTGACTTTTCATGGAAAACACAAAATTGTCTGGGCGACCCCAAACTTTTGAAAGGTAGTGTATGTTTATGTTTCAATTAAGTTCATGATTGTGAAAATCATTTATAATCTCGTGGAAGTTTGTTTTCTTTTATGCAATTATGCTCTATGGGTAGCCCTAGTAACATATATGTATGGGTTGTTCTGAGTAGGCGTCCAAGGGGGAAAGAGTTAAAGGTTGTATAGAGGATTTTTTTAAGGGAAGAGAAATACAGCGACAGTCCTTTTACAAATGTTGTGCATGTGTGACACCACCTTCCTCCTCCACAGCTCCCTCTAGAAATAATTTAGAGACCGACTCCTCAGTTTTTAGATTCTTTGTCTGCTTCAGTCGCGCAATCGCTGGGAAAGGAATCTCCAACAATCACCTCAGTTTGGCTTCGGTCTTTTTCCTCTTCCCTTCTTCTTTCAGCGACCTCAAAAACTGACTTTCTTTAACAGCGAACTGGTCGTGGATTCTCGTCCGCCATCGCAACAAACTTTGTGCGAACTGCGAGGAAGCGACAGAAAAAGCCTCTAAGAACCGCTGCATAGTTACCCTAGAAACATAGTTTGATTGACAACCTAACAGCCAATAGAAAATGAGGTAGCCTGGTTTTCTATTGGCTGATGTTTATCTGGCCTCACTACATCCACAGTTGATAGATTTTCATTCTTTTTTTTTTTTTGGTCATAATTACAAGGCTGCTGCGTCTCTGTTATGGTATTTTAAACTTTCATTGACAATTTGAAACAAAAAAGAAAATCCTCCATACAACCTTTAATGCCATACTGTGGAAAATTCCAGGCAAAGCAATAACATTACAGTAAAAACAAACTGAATAATGTAATGAAATAAAGCAAAAACATCGCCATGGAAACAAGCCAAGGCCCCAGAAGTTACGCAGTGCACCTTTAAGAGACTTCCCTGCCCAGAATGAGACGATGGTTCTTCTTTGGGCCTTTGCTTTGAACATTTGTCACTGTCTTTCCCCAACACTGTCTTTTTATGAAGCTACAATAAGGATAATTAATCATACACTCAATCTAGGCTCATAGTGCCCATCTCGGGGCGCGGATATGGATCCTTTCACTGTTCTATCCGCTCTATCCGGCGTTGCTTTTTCACTTCCTCTCGTCACATTGTTCTCTGCTCCAGCGTGAGGCACCAGCAGCTTCTATACACACTCTGGTATTTGCAATTTCTTGTCTCATTACATCAAGATTGTAACTGGACTCGAAAAAATGGTTCAGTCCAGTTTAAATCAATATTAACTTAGTGTATAGTGATATTGAACAACTTTAAAGGTGCACTATGTAACGTTTTGGGCCTGTCACCTGCTTGTTTTTATGGATATGTCATTGCTTTGCCTGAAATGTTCCACAGTGTGACATTAAATAGTCTATCTTATGTTTATTAAATTACAGGTGGTTTTATTGCTGAAAAATATCTAGAAAAATAGGTATCCTGAGTGTGAGCGGGGTCCCCTTTCCACAGATCTGACCTGTAACTTGGTCTGGTTTGGTCTCCATGAAGATGACAAAGGAGAAATTCAATTTGCCAACTGGACAAAAGTTTATTTTGGTGGAATACGTTTCGCAGCTCATCCAAGTTACGCCATTTATGGTCAGACGCTGGTGGACACTTCCTTATATCTAACTACACTGAAACTACTCTGAAACTAACACACCTACTTGTTTCAGAGTAGTTTCAGTGTAGTTAGCTCCTCCCTTCAGGCAGATATAAGACAGTGTCCACCATCGTCTGACCAGAGCTAAAGAAGCCGCTTGGATGAGTTGCGAAACATATTTAACGAAAATAAACTTTTATCCACCTGATAAATTTAATTTCTCCTTTGCCATGGGTTCTACAAAGCCTGATTCATCAGCCGGTTTCACTTTGTAGAAACCTTCTGATCTCGCAGGGTTAGAATTTGTTCACTTGATGATAGGCAGGTACTTTTTTAGTTTAACCAATCGCTGCTATTTGGTCGTGATGTATGTAATGCACCGCTAACGGGACTGACTTGTATATTAAGCTTTTTCCAAATCCTGTAGGAAGAAGGACAATAACGTCTTTCCCCTTGATAAAATTCACCAAACGTTCTCTTCATTCTGACTTTAAAGGTTGTATGGAGGATTTTTAGTTTTTGTTTCAAATTGTCAATGAAAGTTTAAAATACCATAACAGAGACGCAGCAGCCTTGTAATTATGACCAAAAAAAAAAAAAAAAAGAATGAAAATCTATCAACTGTGGATGTAGTGAGGCCAGATAAACATCAGCCAATAGAAAACCAGGCTACCTCATTTTCTATTGGCTGTTAGGTTGTCAATCAAACTATGTTTCTAGGGTAACTATGCAGCGGTTCTTAGAGGCTTTTTCTGTCGCTTCCTCGCAGTTCGCACAAAGTTTGTTGCGATGGCGGACGAGAATCCACGACCAGTTCGCTGTTAAAGAAAGTCCGTTTTTGAGGTCGCTGAAAGAAGAAGGGAAGAGGAAAAAGACCGAAGCCAAACTGAGGTGATTGTTGGAGAGTCCTTTCAGCGATTGCGCGACTGAAGCAGACAAAGAATCTAAAAACTGAGGAGTCGGTCTCTAAATTATTTCTAGAGGGAGCTGTGGAGGAGGAAGGTGGTGTCACACATGCACAACATTTGTAAAAGGACTGTCGCTGTATTTCTCTTCCCTTAAAAATATCCTCTATACAACCTTTAAATCCTTGATCTCGGGAATCATTGCCAACACAGAATGTATGGCTGTTTGCTGATTGGCTGGTGCCCGATCTCACACTTTGAAGGTTTTTGCGAACAATCTAGTGGAAGGCTCTCCAAAGTTTTTCCTCTGGGGAGCTACTTTTATAAAACGAAAATGCCAGAGAGTTACTAGTTTTTGCGATCACAAGAAATTGAGTAAATATAAGAGCCACAGCGAGCCTTAGATGAAGTAGAGTTAGATGCCTGTAAAACATGAACCATTATCCATTTATTAGTGTACAAAGGAAGGCATCAAAATAATACATGTGCAATTGTAAAAGGTATTTAATGAATCCAATTTGACTTATTCTGTAATTCCAAAATCCTTTGATGAGCTACTTAGAAGGGGGTGGAGAGGTACTGGTTGGAGACTCCTGGTGTAGTGTATTCTGATTCCTGACCTGGAGAGATATGAAATTGAGCGGAGGCACTAGGTGGCACCGATCTGGCTAGATTCTACCTGGACGACTGACGGATTTTACACACATCTCTCCATGAAGATAGAAAAGTTTAATGCCATGCTGTCAAGAATGTCAGAGAAAGCAATAACATCTCATGGAGAAAAGCATTTGAGGGACACTCCACCAGAAAACAGAGACGGATTTCTACACTGAAACGTCATAATTTTTTGTTTTTGTTTTAGAATAGTCTAAATGGCCTTGCATCCTGTAGATTTTCTTTCACAGTAAAGTACATCAGGCATTTATTTCAAAGTAAAACATTTCAGCCACATTTACAATACTTCAATAGGCGAGTTTCAGCTGACGTCATTGTTATTAAAAGCCCGCGTTGCATGATGGGAAATATTTTGGTCGGAGGCAAGAAACACGATAGCGTCAAACACAGTGCGTAACCTCGCGTATTTATCCCCGATAATGGTAAATTCCTGCTGCTTTATCGGATGCACAAATAGAAGCACGGAAGAAGGAAAATGTCTTTTTCGTATTCTGAGTGAAAAGAACACTAACGGTGAATTAAACGGCTTTCAAACATCGCAGAGCAAACGTAGAAGATCCTAACAAACCGTGGACTCCAACAAGTTCAACAACACATCGAGACTCTTGGAGGTTTTCATCTTTTCTGCTGTGAATGGCCCAGGAGTTTCCACCAAGTCATTGTGGATATCACCGAAGTGAATATTTGTCCAGGTAGTTGGCGATTCTGACCAGAAATTTGGTTTGGTCCACCTTTTGTCGGGGTTGAAAAGGGTGATTTGGCTCCATCGATGCTTATGACCAATTTCTGGTCAAATCGTCTTCAGTCCTCTGCCGTTAGAGTGGATAAATAACCGGGATCAATACCCTTTACTTGTTTTCTCGCTCCGTCCGTCATGTTGAATTAGTGTTTCTTGCCGCCGACCAAAATAATTCCCAGCATGCAACGCGCGCTTTTGTCAACAATGAAACTGGCCTATAACAGCATAACACTAAACAGTAAAGTTGCAACAGATTTTTAGTTTAATGCCATATTGCGGAACATTCCAGAAAACGCAATAACATCTCCACGGGAAAAAAAATGCACGTGTCAGAAACTCCCACCAAATTTAAAAAAAAAAGCATATGGATTGTTGTGAGTGTTGTGATGTCACGTAAACGCAGGAATTTGTTGACATTTCAGAGATAATTTTTTTTTTCGTCGTCTGTTTTAGCTGCCAGCTGGTCCGTGTAGATAACGCTCAGGTTTACTCATATGCGTCCACCCTCGGAGTTTAAACACAGCTTTTAAACAGAGCTGCTGATAAGAGGAAGGCTAAAATGGGCCATAGAAACAATGACAATACCGATGTAGAATGTAGGCTAATGATCTCGGCGGCGTTTATATGAGAAAAGATTCAATTATTCCCCGCAAAAAATAGTTCATTAAGACGTAATTAGAACAAAATAACTTGTGCAAACTCATTTTCCTTCCCTCTTTTTACCCAACCTCATTTTGGGAAGAGTCTCCTTTTGGAAAATGTTACTGGCGGTTTTCCAAGAGAGCAGTGTAATGCGCTTTCTGTACAGATGATCCAGGATTCATCAACGCACACTTTGAACATTAATTGCCGTTTAAAGAAGACGTATTGCGCTTTTATCTGCTGGTTATAATCTGTGACACCCGTGGATCATTGTGTTGTATTCTGGGTATTTTTAATTGCAATATTGAGCTAAAACGACTTAATAAAAGAAATGAGTCTGCTGATTTCAAGGTTGGAAAATTGCAGAGTTCAGTGGGAGCTGATGTTGCCTCAAACGTCATCATAACAAAGAGCTGGGAAGTTGTTAACACCTCCAGTGGATAACTGCTCAACACACTACAATCTTTTTTTCTACCAAAACGACTACGCAACACTGCCAAATGTGTGTATCGCTGATTAAGAAAATAAAATTGGGAAACAGATACAGGAGAATGAAGATTACTCTTACATGAAACACGAATCTAAATCTAAATGGGTGTAAAAATGTGACGTGTAAATGAGAAAACAGTTGGTTAAAACCATGATTAAAGCAGTTCTATTCTGCAAAATCAACTATTCAGAGCTTTTAGCCACGTTATAGATGTTTCCCTTTCTCATTTACCCCATCACAGTTGTATTTAGAGTGATTCGTGCATGTTTGAGTGCAGAGATGTAACAATAACCGAAATATTGTGATATTGTATCGTCAAAAGTTGGAAAAATGGCCATTACAGTATACAGAATTACAAGTCTCAGTGTTTAAATGAATAGTTATGGTGATTTTAATGTCTTTCTTTGTGAATTTAATGTCTCTTCTTACTCTGAATTGGCCTGATTCATGAGCCGGTTTCACTTTGTAGAAACTGTCTGACCTCGCAGCATTAGGATTCGTTCTCTTGACGGTAGGCGGGTTTTATTTAACCAGTTGCTGCTATTTGGTTGTGGTTGTGTATGTAATGCGCCAAATCCTGTAGGAAGAAGGGCAATAACGTCTTTCCCCTTGATAAAATTCACTAAACAGTCTCTTTGTTCCAGCTTTAAATCCTCGATATCGGGAATCGTCGCCAACACTGAATGTCTGTCTTCGTCTACATCGATCTCGACCACTTTGTTTACTGTTGTGTTGTACCACAAAACGGACATAGACAGGCGCTTGAGTTTGACGTCATGGCTTCACAGCTCTTTGCTGATTGGTCGGTGCACGGTCTACAACTTCCGGGATTCTTGCAAACCGTCTAGTGTATTCTGATTCCTGACCTAGTCGCTGGAGAGAAATTAAATTGAGCGGAGGCACTAGGTGGCGCCAGCCTGGCTAACTCTGAATTACCTCGTGTATGAATTGTAATTTATAAATTAACTTGCCTTGCCATGGTGCAGCAATAGCAACAACGGCGGGAACTACTTAGACCAGGGGTGTCAAACTCATTTTGGTCCACGGGGCCGTATCCAACCGACTTTGATCCCGAAGTGTCCGGATCAGAAAACTCATGTCATATAAACCCCAAAAATAACAATAAGTTCAAATATTTGTGCAGAGAAACACAAATCTATTACAGAAATCTTTTTTAACTGATGAACTCTTTCTTTTACAAAATATAATATTATGAACAACCTGAAACTTAAGAAAAAAACAATTTCAACACAATGTTTTAACATGAACTTGTATGAAAACAGGAATAAGTCAGTTTTTCTTGGAAAATCCTGCACTCGGCTCCACTTTTCTCATGTTGGACATTTTGTTGATGAGGATGTCACGGTCAACAGTCAAAACGATCGTCCTTTAAGAGCGTTTGGAAAGAGACAAGTCTTCATTTGTGCTGCTCTGGTGGGAGGGGCCACGTACAGAGACGCTGCTGTGATAAACACCACCGAAAATTAACAATATTTTAATTGAAAATATAATTACAATATTTTAGTAGAAAGTCAGCTGAGGGCCAGATTAAAGGTCTTGGAGGGCCGGATCTGGCCCCCGGGCCGTATGTTTGACACCTGTGACTTAGACCATGATCCTTTGGTATTGTCAGTGCAGACTACATGAAGAAATAACTGTTTTTAAGCATTAATTCTTTATGTTATTATAGTACCAAAGGTGTTTCAAGGCTTTTCCAAGACTTTTAAAAGGAAAAAGTAGCATATTCACAATTTTGTAAACCTCCCCAAAATACCGCAACAAATATCGAACTGTGAGATGCATATCGTGAAAATAACGTATCGAAGGATTTTGATATTGTTACATCCCTTTTTAAATAATCACTTATTTTCAAGACGCCATACTGTTTTTCCAATCTCCAGTTTTATTTTCTTAATCTGTGATACACATAGGAGCGTTGTGTAGACATTTTGGTACAAATGGAGATCTACAGGTGCTGCTCATAACTTCACAGCGCTTTGTTTGTTTACTTTGCGACGTCAGCTCCCATTGGCAAGTGCAGTTTTCTAACGCAGAAATCAGCAAACTTGTTCCTTTTATTACGTCGTTTCTGATGAACATTGCGATTTAAAATGTACAAAATACAGCGTAATGATCCGTGGGTGTCATAAATTATAACTACAGAGCAGAAGAGCAGACACGAGCGCGATACGTCTTCTTTAAAAGCTCTGAAAAGTCGATTTTGCGCAACACGTCTCCTTTAAAAATGATGAATCGCTTTATTTATTCACGCTTAGGGGGATGCTACCCTTCTTCAAATACACATGTTTATTCTTGTGAACATTTCAGACTAAATTTAACATGCAGACTGCAGAATGGCGCCTGTAAACACTCTTTGTACATGTGCTCTGTCTCTGTTTTGCCTTGGTATTCTAATGGGGCCTTTGGGGCTTGCTCAGTGTCTGCATTAAACATGTCTTTTCCATGTTCTTTAACCCAGTACAATGTCGATATCATGTGAAGCAGGAAGCCATCGCCGGGTCTGACATCTGTCTACATCTGATCTCCTGTTAACGTCGGGCGTTTGAAGTTACGATTGAAAAGAGTGAGACGGGATAGGATAGGAGTTTGCGATTCCTGCGTTGCTCGTCGGCGCGGTGTCATTGGATATTTCTGCGCTCGGGCGTTCGCATGAAAAAGAGCCGAGAGCGTTGTCGGGGAATATCTGAACTGTGGGAAGCGTCAATACGTTTCTTTGATCAAAAACACATAAATGTAAAGCCTGAAACGCGCGCTTATAACCGTGTCAGCGTTCATAATTTAAAGGCGCGGTGGAGCGAGTGGAAAGTACGCTGCCTGCTCGTTTCCTGCGTGTCTAGAATGTTCCGCAGTGTCTTATCTATCTCCATGGAGACGGCCGATAGTTAAAGTGTCTGTAGAGCAGGGGTGTCAAACTCATTTTGGTCCGGGGGCCGTATCCAACCTACTTTGATCCCAAAGGGGCCGAATCAGAAAACTCATGTCATATAAACCCCAAAAATAACAATAAGTTAAAATATTGGTGCAGAGAAACACAAATCTATTACAGAAATCTTTTTAATTGATGAACTATTTCTTTTGCAAAATATTATAATATTAGGAACAACCTGAAACTTTCAGAAAAATGCAATTTCAACACAATGTTTTAACATGAACTTGTATGCAAATAAGAATAAGTAAATTTTTCCTGGAAAATCCTGCACTCGGCTCCACTTTTCTCATGTTTGACATTTTGTTGATGAGGGTGTCACGGTCAACAGTCAAAACGATCGTCCTTTAAGAGCGTTTGGAAAGAGACAAGTCTTCATTTGTGCTGCTCTGGTGGGAGGGGCCACGTACAGAGACGCTGGAGATGCTGCTGTGATAAACACCACAGAAAATTAACAATATTTTAATAGAAAATATAATTAAAATATTTTAGTAGAAAATCAGCCGAGGGCCAGATTAAAGGTCTTGGGGGGCCGGATCTGGCCCCCGGGCCATATGTTTGACACCTGTGCTGTAGAGGGTCAATTTCCACCCTTCTGTCTCCTCTCTCTTTGGCTTTTCTTCATGGAGATGTTATTGCTTTGTCGGAAATGTTTCACAGTATGGCATTAAACCTTTTTTATCTTCACGGAGACCAAATCTGACCAAGTTAAAGGTCAGATCTGTGGAGAGGCGACCCCGGTCAAAGTCAAGACTGCCTGTTTTTGTGGGTACCGTACTTTCTGTCGCTCTGGAGTATAAGTCACACCAGCCACAAAAAAAAAAAAAAAAAAAAAAACATACACTACCGGTCAAAAGTTTTAGAACGTCCAAATTTTTCCAGTTATTTATTGCAGTTCAAGTCGTGCAAGTCCAATGAAGAGCTTAAAATGGTACAAATGTAAGAACTGAACAGACAGAGGTAAAAAAAAAAAAAAAAGATAAAAGAACAAAACACAAGTCCAGGCTCTGCCAAAACTTTGTCAGGAAAAAAGAACAAGATGGTAAAACTTGAAAAACATGAAGTGTCCAGCCCAGTGTCCAGACTTAAACCCCATCGAGCTGGTTTGGGATGAACTGGAACAGAAGAGTGAAAGTCAAGAAACCTACAAGTGCCACACATTTATGGGAACTTCTGCAACAGACTTGGGAAGAACTTTCTGAAGAATATTTGATTTCTATTGTTAAAAGAATGAGTGTGTTCAACTGTTATATCTGCCAAAGGTGGACACTTTTAAGAATCAAAAGTTTAGAATATGTTTTGGTCAACAGTAAACAGTAAAAAAAAAAAGGAAAAAGTGCAGTGTTCAAAAACTTTTAACCAGTAGTGTATATGTTTTTTTTTGGCGATTTATTTATATATAAGTCGCACTGGACTATAAGTTGGATTTTTCTTGGGAAATTTATTTGATAAAATCAGAGGCTAAGAACAGATATTTCATCTTGAAAGGCAAGTTAATAACAATAGAACAGAGAAGAACAGGCTGTTAACGTCACATATGAACAGTTCTTCAGATAAACTATAACATAAACAACAGAACAGAACAAGTTTAACAAACTCTCCATCTCACTCCAAAGCACTAAATCCATTCAATTCTTCATCCTCAGTGTCACTTCTGAGCAACTCCGCCAACTCCAGCTAAATCTCGCTTTTAGCCCCTGCTTAGCTTTTTAGTTTTCTTCCCTGCAGTTAAAAGTATCCTCCGCTTTTCACCAATCCCTCACAAGTTTCTCGTTCACTCCAAACTTTCTTTCTGCTGCAGGAGACATGCACAGTAGAGCGCGAAGTCACAGTGGTACAAGAGTAACAGGCAGTGTTGGGCATTTTACTTTAAAAACGTAATTAGTTACCGTTACTGCTTGAAAAATTGAGTTTGGCTTTAATGCAGTGGCTCCGTCTCCATATTCACTCGAGCTCAGGCAAAACTGCACCTGGGCTCAGGGTGAACAGCAACGACAGGTGTGTTAGCACTTGTAATAGGAATAGCAGATACTGGCACACAAGTCTAGAGCACCTCTCGCGTCTGTCGCTGTGAAAATAACAAACATGTGAAATTATATATTTTTATATTTAAGTTGCACCTGAGTATAAGGCTGCGTTCAGACTGCAGCCTGAAGTGACCCAAATCTGATTTTTTAGCCCCTATGTTCTTGTATCTGATCTTTTAATGACAGTCTGAACGACACAGATCAGATTTTTTCAAATGCGACCCAGGACACTTGGATATGTGCTCCTGAAACCGATACATATCCGATCTTTTGACATGCGACTTCAGTCTGAACGACCAAAGCGCATTCATCTGACCTACACGTTATCAACAAGCCACAAACGTCACTATTCTGCGCTGAAGTAGGTGAAAATTGTTAAAGGTTGTATGGAGGATTTTTTTTTTTGTTTCAAATTGTCAGTGAAAGTTTAAAATACCCTTACAGAGACGCAGCAGCCTTGTAATTATGATGACCAAAAAAAAAAAAAAATGAAAATCTATCAACTGTGGACGTAGTGAGGCCAGAGAAACATCAGCCAATAGATAATGAGACCACCTCTTTATCTATTGGCTGTTAGGTTGTCAATCAAACTCCCTACGTTTCTAGTGTAACTGACTCGTCGGCGTGCGGGGATCACGTGGTTTATGCAGTGGTTCTTGGAGGCTTTTTCAAACTGTTGCTTCCTCACAATTCGCACAAAGTTTGTTGCGATGGCGGACGAGAATCCACGACCAGTTCGCCGCAAAAGACAGTTTTGAGGTCACTGAAAGAAGAAGAGAAGGGGAAAAGGAGCGAAGCCAAACTGAGGTGCTTCTTGGAGATTCCTTCCAGCGATGGCGCGACTGAAGCCGACGAGGAGTCTAAAAACTGACGCATCAGTCGCTAAATTACTTCTAGACAGGTCACTTCGACAGTAATTCTGAACGCGCACTGGCTGTAAACAAGCGTGATTTCTGGAGTCAGGAGGCGGGAGGAGTTGTTTCTACTGAGGAGCTGTGGAGGAGGAAGGTGGTGTCATGCATGAGCAACATCTGAATAGGGAGCGTCGCTGTATTTCTCTTCCCTTAAAAAATCCTCTATACAACCTTTAATGAACTCCGTGTCACTGAAGCGAAGCACATCACCACTCACCACTCTTGGCTCCGTCTCCACATCCACACGTTCCTTTCAACGGACGTCGCCGCCGCTGCCCCACAAAACGCCACGGCCAAAAACCTCGTCCTTCTCCTTCTCAATCTCCTCCTTAAAACAAGTAAGTTGTTCACGTTCTGGCTCCGGTACGAGAGGAACTTTAAAATCTCCAGGTGCTCGATGCTCGCGTCCATGTTTGAACAGTGATCACGCTCGCTGCGGTTGACGTCGTCGTGTCTCCAGTGCGCACGCGGGACACTTTCGGGCCGTTTAATGTTCACACTGGAGTCACATACAAGTCGCGTTTAATTGGAAATGTGAACGACCTCGCGAAAACATCGGATTTCACAAAAAAATCTGAATTTAGTCTGAACGTAGCCTAAGTTGCGGGACCACCCAAACATGAAAAAAAGTGCAACGAAATCTGAAAAAGATAGATAAGGTAGAGCTGTTTAATGTCATACTGCGGAACATTCCAGGCAGAGCAATGACATCTCCATGGAAACAAGCAGGTGACGGACCCTCCAGTTTAAAAATTACACAGTGCACCTTTAATAAACTGAGCTGAGACCCAGACCCAGTTCATACATTTAAACAGAAACTCGCAGTAGAAACCGTAGAAGACGTCTTGCATCACGCCGGCTCATTTGTATTGACCGGGGCTCTCTGCTTTCCCTTTTGTCCGTCGAGTGAGTGACCTTCATCTAATCACGAGCGTAATCCCGACGTCCTAACTATGAAACTGCAGCGACCACTGTTTGGGAGCTCAAAGTGGATTCAATTAAAGGAGAGCATCTGATCTGGCCCGGCGCTCCTTCTGTGCCGTCCACACGTTTGTCAAGTCCAGAACACGCGCACAGATGATTCTACGTCCTTGATCAGAAGTAGATATCTCTTCTCTCTCTTTTAGTTTTTTTTTTTTTTCTTTATCTTTCTGCGATCGTTAGAAGAAGCTGGGATTGGTGGCAGTGGTGTAGGATGTTGAGTATTCGGTAACTCACCAGAGGGTAACTGGTTGGTCTGGATGTGCATGGTTTGTCTTTAATGTCAGCTCCTTCTAATACACAGGTGTCAAACATGCGGCCCGGGGGCCAGATCCGGCCCTCCAAGACCTTTAATATGGCCCTCGGCTGATTTTCTAACTAAAATATTTTAATTCTATTTTTTATTAAAATATTGTTAATTTTCTGTGGTGTTTATCATCAGCAGCGTCTCCAGGCATCTCTGTACGTGGCCCCTCCCACCAGAGCAGCACAAATGAAGACTTGTCTCTTTCCAAACGCTCTTAAAGGACGATCGTTTTGACTGTTGACCTGTGACACCCTCATCAGAAAAATGTCCAAAATGAGAAAAGTGGAGCCGAGTGCAGGAATTTCCAAGAAAAATTTACTTATTCTTATTTTACAAGTTAATGTTAAACAAGTTCATGTTAAAACATTGTGTTGAAATTGTATTTTTCTTAAAGTTTCAGGTTGTTCATAATATTATAATATGAAAGAGTTCATCAATTAAAAAAGATTTCTGTAATAGATTTGCGTTTCTCTGCACAAATATTTGAACTTATTGTTATTTTTGGGGTTTATATGACATGAGTTTTTCTGATCCGGCCCTTTGGGATCAAAGTCGGTTGGATACGGCCCCCGGACCAAAATGAGTTTGACACCCCTGGTTCTAATATATCGTTTTTTTGGATCCGATCTGATCTGATTCTTGGCATTATTGTACTCGTCGATACCGATACCTGTTCGATAGAGCTGCTGGATTATGAAAAAAAATCATTATTACAATTATTTTGGTCAATTTTGAAATCTCGATTATTCAAACGATTATTTTTTGTCCTCCACCCTCTTCTGTGTCTCTCTCTCTCCTCTCTTCATTCCCTTCTTACCTCTCCTCTCTCTCCCTCTCTCCATTCCTCTTTCTCTCCCTCCCTCCTCTCTTTCTCTCTGTCTCTCTCTCTCTTTTTCTTTCGCTCTCTCCTTCCCCACCTCCTCCTCTCCTCTCTCTCTCTCTCTCTATCTCTCCAGCACCCTTCTCTCTCCCTCTCTCTTTCTCCCCTGCTCCTCTCTCCATTCCCCTCTTTCCTCTCCTCTCTCTCTCCCTCTCTATTTCTCTCTTTCTCTCACTCTCCTCCCCATGTCCTCCAGCCACTTCTCTGCCTTTCTCTCTCTCTCCATTCTCCTCTTTCCTCTCCTCTCTCTCTCCCTCCTCTTTCTCTCACTCTCGTCCCCCATGTCCTTCACTCCCTTCTCTGTCTCTCTCCATCTCTCCATCACCTCTTCCTCTCTCTACCCCAGCCCCCCTCTCTCCATTCTCCCCTTTCCTCTCCTCTTTCTCTCCCTAATTTCTTTCCTCCCCTCTCTCTTTTTCTCTCGCTCTCCTTCCCCATCTCCTCCACCCCCTTCTCTCTCCCTCTCTCTCACCCCTCCTCTCTCCAATCCCCTCTTTCATCTTCTCTCTTTCTTTTCTCTTCCTTTCTATCTATCTCGCTCCTCCTCATCTGTCTTCATCCCTCTCTTTCTCTCACTTTCCTTCCCCATCTTCTCCATCCCCTTCTCTCCTTACCCCTCCCTACTCTCCTTTCCTTTCCGTTCCTCTCCCTTTCCCTGTACCTCTTTCTCCCCTCTCTTTCTCACTTCCTCCTCTCTCAGTTTCCCCCTCTCTCTCCCTCTCTATCTCTCTCATCCCTCTCTCCCTCTCTCTTTCTCTCTCTGTGTGTCTGAGCAGAGTGTGGGTTGACACAGGTGGCAGCTCCACACTATTCTCATCAGCCCTTCCAGACATCGGATGAAAAATCTCTCCTCTTCTCTCTCTCCGTCCCCTCTCTCTCTCTTTCTTTCCCTCTCTTTCTCTCTTTCTCTCTCTCTCTCCGTCCCGCGGCCTCCTTCACGGCTGTAATGTTTAGCCCTGTGCCCTGGGAAAGAAAGAGAGGAGGGAGAGGAGAGGGAGAGAAAGAGAGGAGGGAGAGGAGAGGGAGAGAAAGAGAGGAGGGAGAGGAGAGGGAGAGAAAGAGAGAGGGAGAGGAGAGGGAGAGAAAGAGAGAGGGAGAGAAGAGGGAGAGAAAGAGAGAGAGAGAGAGAGGGAGAGAGAGGAGAGAGAGAGGGAGAGGAGAGGGAGAGAAAGAGAGAGGGAGAGAGAGAGGAGAGAGAGAGAGAGAGAGAGAGAGAGAGGAGAGAGAGAGAGAGAGAGAGGAGAGGAGAGGGGAGAGAAGAGAGAGAGAGGAGGGAGAGGAGAGAGAGAGAGAGAGAGAGAGGAGAGAGAGAGAGAGAGAGAGGAGAGAGAGAGAGAGAGAGAGAGAGAGAGAGAGGGAGAGAAGAGAGAGGAGGGAGAGGAGAGGGAGAGAGAAGAGAGAGGGAGAGGAGAGGGAGAGAAAGAGAGAGGGAGATGAGAGGGAGAGAAAGAGAGACGGAGATGAGAGGGAGAGAAAGAGAGACGGAGATGAGAGGGAGAGAAAGAGAGAGGAGAAGAGAAGAGAGAGCGGAGATGAGAGGGAGAGAAAGAGAGACGGAGATGAGAGGGAGAGAAGAGAAGAGGGAGAGAGAGAGGAGAGAGAGGGAAGAGAGAAGAGGGAGAGGAAGAGGGAGAGAAGAGAGAGGAGAGGAGAGGAGAGAGAGAGAGAAAGAGAGACGGAGATGAGAGGGAGAGAAAGAGAGACGGAGAATGAGAGGGAGAGAAAGAGAGAGAGAGGAGAGGGAGAGAAGAGAGAGAGGAGAGAGAAAGAGAGACGGAGATGAGAGGGAGAGAAAGAGAGACGGAGATGAGAGAAGAGAAAGAGAGAGGAGAGAAAGAGAGAACGGAGATGAGAGGGAGAGAAAGAGAGACGGAGATGAGAGGGAGAGAAGAGAGAGGGAGATGAGAGGGAGAGAAAGAGAGAGGAAGGAGAGGAGAGAAAGGAGAGGGAGAGGAGAGGGAGAGAGAAGAGAGAGAGGAGAGAGAGAGGAGAGAAAGAGAGAGGGAGAGAAAGAGAGAGGGAGAGGAGAGGGAGAGAAAGAGAGGAGGGAGAGGAGAGGGAGAGAAAGAGAGACGGAGATGAGAGGGAGAGAAAGAGAAGAGGGAGATGAGAGGGAGAGAAAGAGAGAGAGAGGAGAGGGAGAGAAAGAGAGAGGGAGAGGAGAGGGAGAGAAAGAGAGGAGGGAGAGGGAGAGAAAGAGAGAGGGAGAGGAGAGGGAGAGAAAGAGAGGAGGGAGAGAGAGAGGAGGGGAGGAGAGAGGGGAGGGAATGAGGAGAAAGGGAGGGAAGGAGAGGGAAAGGAGGGGGAGAGGGGAGATGAAACAGAGAGAGAGAGAAAAGGGGAGAAGAGAAGAGGAGAAAGGAGAGGGGAGAGGGAAGAGGAGGGAGAGGGAGAGATGAGAGGAAAGGGAGAGACAAAGGTAGAGAGTGGAGAAGGAAAGGAGAGAGGAGGGGGAGAAAGGAGACGAGAGGGAGGGAGGGAGGGAGAGAGAAGAGGAGGGGGGAGGAAAGAGGAGAGGAGAGACTGGAGAGGGAAAGGAGAGAGGAGGGGGAGAAAGGAGACGAGAGGGAGAGGAGAGAGGAGAGGAAAGGGGGAGACCAAGAGAGGAGGAGAGAGAGAGGAGGGGGAGAGGAGAGAGGGGAGATGAAACGGAGAAGAGAGAGGAGAGAAGAGGAGAAAGGGGAGAGACAAGAGAGGGAGGAGGGAGAGAGGGCGGAGAGGGAAGGGAGAGATGAGAGGAAAGGGAGAAACAGAGGTAGAGAGTGGAGAAGGAAAGGAGAGAGGAGTGGGAGAAAGGAGACGAGAGGGAGAGAGGAGAGGAAAGGGGGAGACAGAGAGAGGAGGAGAGAGAGAGGAAGGGGAGATGAAATGGAGAGAGAGAGAATAGGGGAGAAGAGAGAGGAGAGAAGAGGGGGAGAGTGGAGAAGGAAAGGAGAAAGGAGACGAGAGAGGAAAGAGGAGAGAAGAGGAGAGGGGGAGAGTGGAGAGATAAAGGAAGGGAGGGTTTAGCAAATAGAAAAAGACCAAATAAAATCAATAAAAAACAGTCAGAGGATCACACACAGCAAAAAGTGGAGGGTTAAAATTGACTCTCACAGAATCAATTTTAACTTAATTTCTCAAGGTTTAAATGAGTCTAATCTGTTCTAGAGTTAATTTAACATTTTTTTGGAAATGTTAATTAAGTAACACTGGACCAAAGTTCACGTTTAACACCAAAATCAAGAGTTATATTAATGTTTTGAGAGTAAACGGATAACACTTTGTAGGGTTATCCTGATTTAGCTAAACAACACACAGAAGTGTTTTATTTTTACACTTTATTTTAGTTAATTTAAGATGAAATTATGAACAAAACTGGTTCAAAATGGTCTTTTCTCGCAGGAGTTTGAAGTGGTGGGTGGGAGGAGCCAAATTAACACTAAGAGAAGTTGAATTAACACTAAAGAAAGTTGAATTAACACTTAGGGAAGTTGAATTAACACTAAGGGAAGTTGAATTAACACTAAGAGAAGTTGAATTAACACTAAGGGAAGTTGAACTAACACTAAGGGAAGTTGAAAACACTAAAGAAAGTTGAATTAACACTAAAGAAAGTTGAATTAACACTGGGGAAGTTGAATTAACATTAAGAAGAAGTTGAATTAACACTAAGAGAAGTTGAATTAACAACTAAGAGAAGTTGAATTAACACTAAGGGAAGTTGAATTAACACTAAGAGAAGTTGAATTAACACTAAGGAAATTGAACTAACACTAAGGGAAGTTGAATTAACACTAAGGGAAATGAACTAACACTAAGGGAAGTTGAATTAACACTATAAAGAGAAGTTGAATTAACACTAAAGAAAGTTGAATTAACACTAAGAGAAGTTGAATTAAAACTAAGAGAAGTTGAATTAACACTAAGGGAAGTTGAATTAACACTATAAAGAAAGTTGAATTAACACTTAAGAGAAGTTGAATTAACACTATAAAGAAAGTTGAATTAACACTATAAAGAAAGTTGAATTAACACTATAAAGAAAGTTGAATTAACACTAAGAGAAAGTTGAATTAACACTAAAGAAAGTTGAATTAACACTAAGGGAAGTTGAATTAACACTATAAAGAAAGTTGAATTAACACTAAGAGAAGTTGAATTAACACTAAAGAAAGTTGAATTAACACTAAGAGAAGTTGAATTAACACTATAAAGAAAGTTGAATTAACACTAAGAGAAGTTGAATTAACACTATAAAGAAAGTTGAATTAACACTATAAAGAAAGTTGAATTAACACTAAGAGAAGTTGAATTAACACTATAAAGAAAGTTGAATTAACACTAAGGGAAGTTGAATTAACTCCATATCAACTCAACAAATAACCCCAACTCAAAACTCCATTTAATTTTCAAATAGTAAAAATAACAATAAATAAATAATAATAATAAAAAAATAACACAAATAAATTTTTGTGTTAAAAACAACTCTGAAATATTTTACCCTGAAATTTTAACCCCCTAGTTTTTTTTTTTCCTGTGGACAATTTTCACACAGTGTTAAAAGCCAGTGAGTAAAAGTGTGTTTTTAAACTAAACTTAAAAGATGTTAGACTTTAATCTGAGCTTTTTAACAGTAAATAACTGATTTAACCGGAACGACAACAGGTTTTCGTCAGCGTTCGCTCGTGTGTGCGTTGCGTCACCGTGGTAACTCCTAAATATTCCACCGTAGAGACACATACAGCGCACCTCCAGCGTGATGCCACCTTTAATACAAGCTGGTGAAACATGTACTTCACAGCTGCCCGGTCACACGGTCTAAAAATACAGCCGTGGCCCTGGATGGTTTCTCAGCATCTGCTTCGTCCTCCTCCTCTTCCTCCTCCTCCCCTCAGACCACGAATCTGCTTTTTTAATGTTACTTCATCAAATATCGGTGCGAGCGGGCGACAGCTGTGACTGCGAGGAGCGGCTTTTTAAGTTGTCCGAGCGCACGTCCGACCGTCTGCCCAGGTCGCTCACTTCAGGTCCATTAAAGGGCTCGTGTTGCGCTTTTTTTTCTGATCCGTTATAACGTCGTTTCCTCGTGAAAACATACCTGGGCTCGTGTTTTTCGTTTCATTCACAGATGTTCGACAACACAAAACGGCTCGAACGTCGCCCAGATGGAAAAACGACCTCTTTCAGAACTTACGATAAGGAGCTCCACGAACTGATGCGATGTGCGGAGGAATAACATGTTTTCTTAGACGCTCTGTCAGTAGAAATGGAGCCAACTTTTGTTTTAATGATTGAAGGGAGCTGGTTCAAAACTGAGCGGGTACTGTTGTTGTGTTTTTTCGGGCAAGGCTCTTCTTTTTTCTCTCTTTTTTCCTTACAGTGTTGGATTATATTATTGGAAAACCTGTTTGCAGTAAACCCCGAAACTCACTATGTTCTGACCTTCTTTAAAAAGAAAATAAAGGCGGTATTACTTGTTATTCTTTTGAAAATTCTTTGCTCAACAACATACTGACATGGAATAAGTTTCACTATCATTTTTGACGCTCTGAGCTAAGCTTCAGAGCGTCTACTACCACGTCACAGTCGATAGGTTTGTGAAGTTGTATTTTCTTTTATGTTTGTTGCTTTTGTATATTCATGGAAAACTGCCAGGTAGAACTAGTGCTAAATTACTCACACATGCATGGATGACATCGCAAACCTCTTCAGGCATATTTTTGATGAGGAAACTGTGTTATAACATAATAGAAAGCTCTTTAAACATTTGCGTTGTGTTCACATTTGGGTCCGGTTAAGCAGTAACGGAGGGAAACAGGGGCAGATTTTTGACATTCAAATGTCTCTTATTCAGAAACTAGAGGCACTATTGAAATAAATAAAGTATCAGAATGTAGGAAAGAGTTACACTCCAACAGGGTCAAGTTAAACCTGTGATATTATTTCAAGTTGTTGACAAAAAATTAAAAACTCATGTCGGTAACAGAGGGAATGAAATATGCAGCACTTTTTGGGCAATAAATACAAACAGTGATAACTCTTGGTTCTCACTTACATATCCTTAACAAACTGGTTTGAATATTCGCTTCATATAGTTTTCTACCATATGGTACAAGATTAGGTTGAAAAATCTCTTACTTTTTCAGTAATGAGATTTTTTATTAAGAAAGGTCATGGTAACGGAGGGAAAGTTGTTCAAGCAAGTAGAAGGTGCATGATTTTACATAATTTGTCAGTTTTTTTCTTCCGAATACTTTAATATTACTTCAAAATGAAAGGAAACTATTTCTATAAAATATGTCAATCCTTCCAAGCAAATTTTTATCATTTTAAAGAATTTTTGAAAAATCCTGTACCTTCTTCAACAGTTCTAAGATGGAATAACACAAGATATGATGAAATACATCAGTTTATTTACATGATTTGCAGGTCTTTGAAATTTAGGAAATAATTTTTGTTCCATGTTTCATACATGGTCTGTTTAAAACGTATGGAACTTTAGAACCAAAAATGGTACAGAAAAAAGGTCAACAGTTTCATAAACTAGAGTACATATGTATCTGTTCAATACATTTTTATATCAGATGCATTAACTTGAATTTTTGGCCTTGCTGTTTACTTCTGCTTGACGAGGCCCATTTGTCCTGGTTGGAGCCTGGTTTGGTTCTGGTTTGATTCTGCTTTAGTCTGAATGTTAACTTGGTTCTAGCCCTGGTGTAGTCCTGTTCTAGTTGTGGTCTAGTTCAGGTTTAATACCAGTTTTGATTTGTGGTTTACACAGTGTTATGGCCCCAGGAGGACATGATAACGGCGACGTTTTAACCCAGACATGTCAAACTCGATGTAATTATATTTGGCCCGCGAGATCATATCAAATATGGCCCGCCGGGCCAGCTTTAGTATATATTTGCATATTTGTAGAGACATTATTTATTTAAAATCTTTTTATTATTTTATATTTTGCTTGTTTTGGATAACCCTAACCCTAAGCAAAAACTATTATTAAACATTTATTTTAATAAGAAAAGGTTTAACATATCTCAAAAGAAGAGAAAACATGCAGATGTTTTTGAAAATTCTCAATAAATATTTAGTTTGGCCCACGACTTAGTTCCAGTTTTTAATTTTGGCCTCTGTGAATTTGAGTTTGTCACCCCAGTTTTAACCCATGAACGAGCTTTTATTATACAAAACAAGAATAGTGAAATGGTTGCGTGGTGGTGGCAGTTGTGGTGGTGGTGTGTGGCGTGGTGGGTGGGTGTGTGGTGTGTGGCGTGGTGGCGTGGTGGTGTGGCAGTGTGGCAGTGTGTGTGCGTGGTGGTGTGGCAGTGTGGGTGTGGTGTGTGGCAGCGTGGCAGCGTGGTGGTGTGGCGGGTGGTGGTGGCAGTGTGGTGTGTGTGTGCAGTGTGGCAGTGTGGGTGTGTGGCGGCGTGGCGTTGTGCGTGGTGGTGTGGTGGTGGTGTGGCGTGTGGCAGTGTGGTGGTGTGGCAGTGTGGCAGTGTGGTGGTGTGTGGCAGTGTGGCAGTGTGGTGGTGTGGGCGTGTGTGGCAGGTGGTGGTGTGGGTGTGGTGGTGTTGGCAGTGTGGCAGCGTGGTGGTGTGGCAGTGTGGCAGTGTGGTGGTGGTGTGGCAGTGTGTGGTGGTGCGGTGTGGCGGTGTGGTGGTGTGGTGGTGTGGTGTGTGGTGGTGTGTGGTGGTGTGGCAGTGTGGTGTGGCAGTGTGGCGGTGTGGTGGTGTGGTGTGGGTGGTGTGGCAGTGTGGCGTGTGGTGGTGTGGCGTGTGTGGTGGCAGTGTGGGCAGTGTGGTGGTGTGGCAGCGTGGTGGTGTGGCGTGTGGCAGTGTGTGCAGTGTGGCAGTGTGGCAGTGTGTGTGTGGCGGTGTGGCAGCGTGGTGTGGTGTGGCGTGGTGGTGTGTGGTGTGGCAGCGTGTGGTGGTTGTGGCAGTGTGGTGGTGTGGTGTGGCAGTGTGTGGCAGTGTGGTGGTGTGGCAGGTGTGGTGGTGGTGGTGGTGTGGTGGCAGTGTGGCAGTGTGTGGCGTGTGGTGGTGTGGCAGTGTGGTGTGGTGGTGTGGCAGTGTGGTGGTGTGGTGGGTGGTGTGGCAGTGTGGTGGTGTGGTGGTGTGGTGGTGGTGGCGGTGTGGCGCGTGGTGTGGCGGTGTGGTGGTGTGGTGTGGCGGTGTGGTGGCGTGGTGGGTGTGGTGTGTCGCAGTGTGGTGTGTGAGTGGTGTGGCAGCGTGTGGCGGTGGTGGTGTGTGGCAGGTGGTGTGGGTGGGTGGTGTGCGTGTGTGTGGCAGTGTGGTGGTGTGGCAGGTGTGGCAGTGTGTGGTGTGGTGTGGTGGTGTGGCAGTGTGGCGGGTGGCAGCTGTGGTGGTTGTGGTGTGGGCGTGTGTGTGTGTGGTGTGGCAGTGTGGTGTGTGGCGGTGGTGTGGCAGTTGTGGTGGGTGGGCGTGGTGGTGTGCAGTGTGGCGGTGTGGTGGTGTGGGTGGTGGTGTGGCAGTGTGGCAGTGGTGGTGTGGCAGTGTGGCGGTGTGGTGTGGCGGTGTGGTGGTGGCAGTGTGGCAGTTGTGGTGTGTGCAGTGTGGTGTGTGGTGGTGTGGGTGTGGTCGGTGGTGGTGTGGGTGTGGTGGTGGGTGTGGCAGTTGTGGCGGTGTGGGTGTGGTGGTGTGCTGTGGCAGTGTGGCAGTGTGGTGGTGGCAGTGGTGGTGTGGTGTGTGCAGTGTGGTGTGTGGTGGTGTGGCAGTGTGGCAGTGTGTGGTTGTGGCAGCTGTGGCAGTGTGGTGTGTGCAGTGTGGCAGGTGTGGTTGTGGCGGTGTGGCAGCTGTGTGGTGTGCAGTGGTGGCGGTGTGCAGTGTGGCAGTGTGGCAGTGTGGCAGTGTGGTGGTGTGGCAGTTGTGTGTGTGCGTGTGGTGTGTGTGGCAGTGTGGCAGTGTGGTGGTGTGGCAGCGTGTGGTGTGGTGGTGTGGCAGCGTTGTGGCAGTGTGGGTGGTGTGGCAGCGTGGTGGGTGTGCGGGTGGTGGTGTGGCAGTGGTGGGTGGTGTGGCAGTTGTGTGGGTGTGTGTGGCAGTGTGGGCAGTGTGTGGTGTGGTGTGTGGCAGTGTGCAGCGGTGGTGGTGTGGGCAGGTGTGGTGTGTGCAGTGTGGCAGTGTGGTGTGTGGTGTGGCAGTGTGGTGGTGTGGCAGTGTGCAGTGTGGCAGTGTGGCAGCGTGGTGGTGTGGCAGTGTGGCAGTGTGGCAGTGTGGCAGTGTGGCAGTGTTGCAGGCCCGGAGGATGGGGGCAAAGCAGGAAATAGGAGAGAGCACTCGCCCGATCCCCGCTTTATAGCCTCGCGGCGACCAGTGTGCAGAGCCAGCAGGCAGGGCAGCAGAGGGAGGCCTGTTTAGTAAGTTTAACTTTCATTTTTGATGCTCTGAGTCCCCCCTCCCCTCGCTCTCTGAGTTTATTCACCCCCCACCCCCTTCAGAACACTACCACATCACAATCGATAGGTTTGTAGTAGCAGCAGTACTTTATTTTCTTCAGGCATGTACTTAATCATGTACATAATATACTGTTACAAACATTTCACATAAAACTCTGACCAAAGGGGTTTAGGCTGGAGTAAATCACTTATGAATGCCTAACCCTGTTTACAAAAAAAAAACATGCCAGGAATTCGGCTGTCAGCAAACAACTTGGATAATAACACTGAGAAAAAATAAAATACAGTATATATAATAGTAATAATAACAGTACTCATGAGTTCAGTACAGCGCAGTGTTTCCCGCAACACTTTATAGTTAGTTTGATCGCCTTGACAACAAGTGGCCCCCGCCTTGACTACGTCTCTCCGAACCACGTGAATCCTCTCAAAACTACAGTCATCGCGCCGCACTTTCTCACTTTTTTTTGGTAATTTCACTCATTGACGGAAACTAAACCAGGTCTAAACTAGATCTAAACCAGGACTAAACCAGGTCTAAAAACCAGGACTAAACCAGGTCTAAAACCAGGACTAAACCAGGTCTAAAACCAGGACTAAACCAGGTCTAAAACCAGGACTAAAACCAGGTCTAAACCAGGTCTAAACCAGGTCTAAACCAGGTCTAAAACCAGGACTAAACCAGGACTAAAACAGGACTAAAACAGGACTAAAGCAGGATTAAAACTGTTCTAAACCAGGTCTACACCAGGTCTAAAACCAAGATTAAACCATGACTAAACCAGGACTAAAACAGGACTAAACCAGGACTAAAACAGGACTAAACCAGGACTAAAACCAAGTCTAAACTAGATCTAAACCAGGACTAAACTAGGACTAAAACCAGGACTAAACTAGGACTAAAACCAGGACTAAACTAGATCTAAACCAGGACTAAACCAGGACTAAAACCAGGTCTAAACTAGATCTGAACTAGATCTAAACCAGGTCTAAACCAGGTCTAAAACCAGGACTAAACCAGGACTAAAACAGGACTAAAGCAGGAATAAAACTGTTCTAAACCAGGTCTAAACCAGGTCTAAACCAGGACTAAACAGGACTAAAACCAGGTCTAAATCATGCTGCATGGACGTGTCTCCTCGTCTTCTATCAATAATATTTTTTTATACGGTTAACAGACAAAACATCTTATGTGAAGATTTCCTCGTCTTTGCTTCTCTACAGTAAATCAACTAATCCAAAGTATTCAGATTACGTTACTCACTTTAAGTAATTTAATGGATTCTGTTACAAACTACATTTTGGTGTATGTAATCTGTAATCTGTAGGGGAATACATTTTAAAAGTCACCTTCCCAACACTGACTATAAGTTCACATTTGTTCTGGTTTGGTTTTGGCTTGGTTCGGCTTTAGTCTGTAAGGTCGAGTCGTGGTCTAGTCCAGGTTTATCTGCAGTTTTGATTTGTGGTCCACACTGTAATAATTATATCTGTGTGTCGCCGCATTACACAAACTCCTCACAGTTTACTTCGTGGTGTGTGACTGTGCGTGGCCCTGTTGTCATCGCAGAAAAACACTTTGAGCACATGTCTGGTCGCGCAGATAGATTACTGTAATACCGTTGATCCATTACAATGTTAATGTGTGGACTTGTATTGCTTTTGCAGCAGCCCTCTCAGTCTCCTCACTGGGCAGAGACAGCCTACAGTCATTTAGATGAGAGATGGCTCCTGCACTTTGTAGTCTGCGCAGAAATCTATGTAACCACGCAGTTTAAATAATTGAGAAATGTATCAGGCTGCTGAGCGTTTAAGATGGAGGGAGAGACGAGTTTGGGGCAGTGTGGGAGGAGCGGTGATCGTAGGGAGTAGTGTTTTTACGATACTAAAACTTCTAACTCGATTCTGATACTACTATGATAAAAACTAACAAACAAACAAAACAAAAAAAAGACCAGGGGTGTTCACACTTTTTCAGCGTGCGAGCTACTTACAAAATGACCAAGTCAAAATGATCTACCTAATACAAAGCCAAGCAAACTGCACTGAAACACTCTGTGCCCCTTTTCTGGACCCTCACCCACAGTTTGAGAACCTCTTCTTTAAGAGAACTTCCTCTGGCACTTTACACAAAACTGTGAAAAAGTGAAGGAAGATTTTTAAACCTGTTTTTTAAAGTTCCAAACTGGAGTTTCATTCTTTTCTGGTTTTGCAGTGATATTTACCAGCCTCTGCACGTTTACCAAACCAAACGCACATCGTGACAAACACAGATGCATTTGTGCACTTTTGTTAGACAAACTTCAGCCAAATGTGGCAGTAGGTCTGTTCTGTAGATCCGCTCTATGCTGTAGACCTGCTTTGTGCCAACACTGTAACACAAATTTAGAGACTGGTTTTTGCTTCACGTTTGGTCTTGCTCTTTCTAATCAGCCGCACTGTGGGAGGGGCTTGTGTTCGCTGTACGCAGGAAGGAGCGAGAGCGTGAAAAGGCGAGGGGCGGCGTGCTGACGTGAGGCAGATGGACAGGTAGGATGTTTAGGAAGTTGAACCTGCCCTGTGATGCACGCTGGTACACGAGGGCACACGCTGTCGCAGACGAGCCGTGCATAGGGAGCGTGTGTGTTTGTGATGTGACGTAGAGTCTCCGCGGGTTTCAAATGAGCGCACAGGCTGCACACGCTCCTGCACCCGCTACAAGTTTATCGCTAACAGCAGCGGCCGTAATGAAATATGATCGCACTTGTTGAGTGTCAGACCTTGAGTGAGAGACAAGACCGAGTCCAAACGCGAGTCCGAGACGAGACACGGCGATCTACCCACACGACCTTGGCGATCGACTGGTAGATCACGATCGACGTATTGAGCACTCCTGCTTTAGACAATAGAATGTGATTTCTCAACCGTTAAAAGGCCCATATTACGCTATTTTCTGATTATTTTCTCGTTATAATGTTGTTTCCTCATCACAAACAAACATGGAATTGTGTTTTGTTTCACACATATTTAGGCTCTGTTCATTTCTCAAACTGAAAACACTCTGTTCCACCTTGTGATGTAATGCAGTAATACAGAAGTGCTCCACTTTGTTATTAAACTTTGCAAAAGTGGCGTCGCGTCTTCACTTTTTATTCCGCGTTTAGATGAGCATTTTCGGGAGGAAATCTGCGTGCATACGGTGACGCAAATGTGTGTGGAATTTGATTGCGTATGCTTGTACTTAAAGCAACAAGGGCGTCTTTGGACATACGGAAGTTTTCACGCCACGGATTTTCATCAGCTCCTCCTTCCACAAAGTTGTCCCATCATCGACTGGTTCTCCAGGTCTCATCTATATCTGTCTGACTCGCCTACGACGAACTGGTGCATCCAGAATTTGACAGAGGTGATTGCAGATCCTTCTCTGTTCACTAAGACTGTGTTCACACTGCAGCCTGAAGTGACCCAAATCCGATTTTTTGGCCCCTATGTGACCTGTATCTGATCTTTTAATGACAGTCTGAACGACACAGATCGGATTTTTTCAAATGCGACCCAGGCCACTTGGATATGTGGTCCTAAAACCGATACATATCTGATCTTTTGACATGCGATTTCAGTCTGAACGGTCAAAGCGCATTCATCCGACCTACACGTTATCAACAAGCCACAAACGTCACTATTCTGCACTGAAGTAGGTGAAAATTGTTAATGAACTCCGTGTCACTGAAGCGAAGCACATCACCACTCACCACTCTTGGCTCCGTCTCCACATCCACACGTTCCTTTCAACAGATGTCGCGTCCATGTTTGGACAACTTCCGTAAACACAGAGCACGCTCACTGCAGTTGACGTCATCGTGTCTCCAGTGCACATGCGGGACACTTTTGGGCCGTTTAATGTTCACACTGGAGTCACATACAAGTCGCATTTAATTGGAAATGTGAACAACCTCGCAAAAACATCGTATTTCACCCAAAAAAATCGGAATTGAGCATTAAGCCCTGCAGTCTGAACGTAGCCTAATTTGTTGGGAGCCTCCTGTAAGTTTATTAGAGCCGCCAGAGCAGCTTGAAGGCCCGACGCATAGAAATGATCCAACATGTTTGTTTCTGTGTACTGTATGTATGTGGCATAAACGTGTACACGACGTGAGCAGATCTGACCAGAGTTTTGCGTCTTGGGCAGTGTAGACGGAAACGCTACGGCGGAGTGTATTCAACTTTTCCACTCTGGAGGATGGTTTCAGAAGCACCATCACCTTCAAAACGAAAGGCACTTGGGATAAAATATTTTGTCGTTTTTACCTGCAAGAGTTCTCGTGTAAACAGGCCCTAATAAAAGCTACTCAAACGCGTGAAACAAAACAACTCCAGGTATGTTTTTTGATGAGGTACCAACATTGTAACATGGCTTAAAGCTCAAGAGTCAGTTTCTTCTGATATAGGACCTTTAAATAAGTCTACGTTCAGACTGCAGGGCTTAATGTTCAATTCCGATTTTTTTGTGAAATCCGATTTTTTTGCGATTTCGTTCACATTTCCAATTAAATGCGACTTGTATGTGATCTCCAGTGTGAACTTTAAATGGCCCAAAAATGTCCTACATGCACATTGGAGGACACGACAACATCATTACAGAAGTCGCCAAAGTTGCTGTCGTACCGGAGCCAGAACATGTACATCTTATTTGTTTTAAGGAGGAGATTGAGAAGGAGAAGGACGAGGTTTTTGGGCCGTGGCGTTTTGTGGGGCAGCGGCAGCGACGTCCGTAGAAAAACGTGGAACGAGTGGGTGCTGAGTCGCAGCCAAGAGTGGAGGGATACACAAATTTCCTATGACGAGAAGAACTTTTGTGTACATTTGTGAGCTCCTACTTGTGCGACTCTCGCTTGTTGATGACGTGTAGGTGGGATGAATGCGACCTGCCCGTTCAGACTGAAGTCGCATGTCAAAAGATTGGATATGTATCGGTTTTAGGACCACATATCCAAGTGGCCTGGGTTGCATTTGAAAAAAAATCGGATCTGTGTTATTTCAGGTTACACAGGGGCGAAAAAAAATCAGATTTGGGTCACTTCAGGCTGCTGTCTGAACGTAACCTGATAGTACTTTCTTTCATATCCCCATGTGGTCTTATATCTGTGTAATCCTCAGTGGTCCATGGGCGTGAACTAGTCTACGTGCTCTTATTCTTGTTCTTAAACAGCTCTAAAGCTATTCAGAAAAGGCTCATTTCTGTCCTGTGAACGCAACTTTCTTACCTGCTCAAATGAGTATCTGGTTTTGATATTAATTTAGTATCGATTAATGTCTGATTTTTGGTTCTTTTGACAACCCTAGAATAAAAAAAGAGAGAGATCGCTGGGAGAAAGTGAAGCGTTTGAGACAGGCTGAGAACAGTGACACATCTATCAGAACGGGGCATTGTTGACTGTTGACAGCAAATCTGGAAAAAGACCCGCGACTGGCAGCTGGGACAAGATGAACTTTCCTGTCACAGTGTTACTAAGTTCAGGTTTAGAAGTTACTATAAGAAAGATGTGTTCATTTGTTCCATCGTACTGTGTTTGCTGGCGAAAATCTAAGTAAAATATACAATTCTGGTCCCATATTACGTACCATGTTTTAATGTGGTAACCTCCTCAAAAACATATCTGGAGTTGGGTTTTGCTTTTTTTTTTCCAATTTAACAGCTCCCTTTTACCTTTTGTTCACTAGAGGTTGGCAATACCAGGGCTGAAACTAAATAAATGAAACGAAATTATTCTAGTAAAGGTGTGATGAGTTTGAAAACACAGTGGAGAAAGGATGTAATGATCCAAATCTTTCGGTAAGATTTTATCACGATGTGCATCTCATGGCAGAGGTGGGACCAAGTCTTTGTTTTGCAAGTCTGAAGTAAGTCTCAAGTCTTTGACCTCAAGTCCCAAGTCAAGTCCCAAGTCAAATACAGGCAAGTCCAAGTCGAGTCTTGAGTCACTGGCCCGTAAGTCCAAGTCAGCTCTTAAGTCGTTTGCTTTGAGCTTTCATTTCAAGTCTTTAAACCAAAAAAGTACCAAATATAGCTTTGGTTTTTGCAATTTATATGACTTTTAAGATAAATTGTACTTAAAAAATCTTAGTATATTTATATATATGAGTATTTATAGAGTATGTAAGAGTTGTAGAATTTAATTTAGTTAACTTTTCCTTTTTAAATGTCTTGACAAGATCTTAGTGTAAATCATTACGGTCAGAATAGAAAGAATTCAGATTTAAAAGTACTTCTCAAGTCACAGGCCTCAAGTCTGAGTCAAGTCCCAAGTCACTGACCTTCAAGTCCAAGTCAAGTACCAAGTCTCTGGCCATTTCATTTTGGCCAAGTCTAGTCTCAAGTCCTAAAATAGTGATTGACTCGAGTCCACATTACGACTTGCAAGTCCCCACCTCTGTGTCGCGGTACGATATTTATTGCGATATTGATTTGAGGTTAAAATAATTCTAGATAAGACACTTTTATACTTCAAAAATACCTTGACAAGATTTTGGTGTGAATTATTTCCGTCATAATCCCAAGAATTCAAGAAAAAAACATATCTCTACATATTGTCTGCACTGAAATGAACCATGAGATATTTAGCAGAGTCCTGTACCGTACCTGTTGAGTACCAATGTAATTACACAGTAATTACACACGGGTGGGTCAGGACTAAATCAGGACTAAACAAGGACTACACCAGGACTAATCTTGGATTTAAGAGATGATATCCACAAAGTGCGTTTGGGCGATGGCTGCACTTACCTCCATGGGGTGCGTAGCTCTGCGCCGGTCATTCCTCCTAAATCAGTCCTGGAATCAGTCCTAGTCCTAGTTAGTCCTGGGTTAGTCCTGGTTCAGTTCGTGGCGTGTGTGGTGCAAAAGTCCGGCATCCTGATCAGTAAATAAAGCCTGTGAAGTGATGACAGTCGAGTCACGTTTGTAAATTTGTGTTCATACTGAAGAAAGCGTAACCGTTTCATTTCTTTTCGTGACTGTAATTCTTTAAGTCATAACTTTTCAATTCGTATTCTGATGCTTCAGTTAGAATGCTTTTCATTTGTGTGTGATTTATCACGGGCACAGGCGGGTAACAATAGGAATGTTAACGGGTCCGGGCGGGTGTGGGTTTCCAAACAACTGACCCGTGCAGGACTCTGATATGTAGTTCCTGATGTTTAAAAGCTGTTGTTACTATAAAACCATGCATTTAAGCAAAGAAACTTGTAATTCGATATATTGTGACAGCCCATGATATCATTATGAGACTTTTGCCATCACAATATTTCGGTTATTGTCATCCCTACATTGGAGACTTTCCTGTATTACCACATGACATCACAAGGTAGAACTTAGTGTTTTCAATTTAAGAGAAAAACTCAGCCTAAATATGTGTGAATGAAACAAAACACAACTCCAGGTACAGTACGTTTGTGACGAGGAAACAGCATTATAACATAGATCAGACAGTAGTGTAACATGGGCCCTTTAAAGCTTGCTTAATTGTAAATAAGTAAATAAATAGACTTTCCCGACAGCGCTAATGATCTCACCGTTACCTCGGCGTGCCGCTCGTCTCCTCACATTCATTTGTTGGTTAAATACACTCGGAGACAAACGAACGGCCTCTGTGTGCCGTGGGGGGAGCTGCCTTTGCACACTGCGTAGTACAGACTCGGTGGAGCCCCTTTAATGGGACAAGACCGGCCGGGACCATGCGCTCACCTGGGGACAAAGCAAAACAAACACTGCACAAAGTAAAATAAGTTCAAATGACGCAAATTAAGAACACTGACTTGAGTAGATTTGGCTTGACAAGTAAAATTATCCACCAGTTGAATAAGTATTGTAAGTATACATTTTATTGAAAGAGAAAGTACTTATAATTTAAAATATTTTGTTGTTTTTACCCACAAACATTCTCATGTAAACAGGTTGTCGGATTCTGGGGTCTATAAGATATAAAGATATAAAGAAATGATTATAGTTAAGTATGCAGAAGAACAAATTTAAGTTAATTTGTCATTTGAATGTACACTAAAACATTTTGAAATACATTTTTTTTAAAATATTTTTTTATTTTGTTTCTGGAGTAATGTGAGTTACTATTATAAGAGTCTGGTAGAAGCTCATTATTGCTTTAATGGTTTTGTAAATTACATAAAGGTGAGCTGTTGTACAGTTGTAGGGAGTATTATATTATGTAAACATGAGTTGTTGTACAGTTGTAGGGAGTATTATATGACATAAGCATGAGTTGTTATACAGTTGTAGGGAGTATTATCTGTTACGTGAGTTGTACAGATGTAGGGAGTATTATGTGTTACATAAGGGTGAGTTGTTACACAGTTGTAGGGAGCATTATATTACATAAGCGCAAGTTGTTGAACAGTTGTAGGGAGTATTATATCACATAAGCGTCAGTTGTTGTACAGTTGTAGGGAGTATTATCTGTTACATAAGAGTGAGTTGTACAGATGTAGGGAGTATTATTATGTGTTACATAAGGATGAGTTGTTGTACAGTTGTAGGGAGTATTATATTACATAAGTGTGAGTTATTCTGTAGTTGTAGGAAGTATTATCTCTTACATAAGTGTGAGTTATTGTACAGCTGTAGGGAGTATTATATTGCATAAGCGTGAGTTGTTGTACAGTTGTGTACAGTTTTGTATTTACTTTCTTTTGTTTTGGACTTAAATCTTAAAATCTTTCACTTTTTTTTTTTGGTCAGAAAAATATACATCCTTACTTTGAACAGGCTTGCATCTCCACAAACCTGACTCTTATTTATCCTGGAAGAGGGCGTCCTCCTGTTTCTATGTAATATATATGCTACAATATTCTTAATATTCCACAGTATGGCATAAAACTTTTGTGTCTCCATGGAGAAGCACGATTTTAACTTTGTTTCTATAGAGTCATGCAATTTACTTACTGTACCTTGAAATAATCCCCACTGTGGTATTTAAATCAGTATCGGTTGTGGAGTCTATTCCTTGTCTTTAAGTCTAGTTTTATTAATCTCGCATGCTGTTTTGAATGTTCAACGCGTAAGATATGTCGCCTCTTCACAGATCTGACCTGTAACTTTGTCTGGTTTGGTCTCCATGAAGATAGAAAAGTTTAACGCCATACTGTGAACATTCCAGACAAAAAAAAACAAAACAAGAAAACAAAAAACATCTTCATGAAGAAAAGCAAAGACAGAACCTCCACCGGATAAGCTCCACAATTCACCTTTCGTAGTGTTCTTGTTTTAAAGGTAAAGGTTGGAGAATACGAAGAATACTTGTACTTTCTGAAGGACCAAAGCGACTCAGACAAGTATCGAAACAGAACAGTCACTCAGACCATCATTTCATCTCAGCCTTTTTAAATGCATGCTCCCCGAGTGTATTTAGCTGTACAAGTGCTTTTATATAGACATTAACTGACAAGATGAGACCACTTTAAGAACGTATTTATGGAAACTATTCAGTGTTTTTCTGTTAAAAGGAGCTGTGGATTTTTAATGACGTGGCTCAGTTGCTTTGCTAATTGCAGACTCAGTCATTTCAGTTCGAACGTTAAAAATAAGGACGAGCTGCTCCATTTTTTTGCCTCTCTGGTCTGAGGTTGTCAAAAAAAACAAAAAAACAAAACTCAATCCCCAGATACTGACTGACATTAAAACTAGAATCAAATACTCACCTGAAAAAGTAAGAGAAAACTGAGACTAGACTTTATTTTAACACAATTATCTGTTACATAAGGGTGAGTTATTGTACAGTTGTAGGGAGTATTATATTACATAAGCGTGAGTTGTTGTACAGTTGTAGGGAGTATTATCTGTTACATAAGGGTGAGTTGTTGTACAGTTGTAGGGAGTATTATATTACATAAGCGTGAGTTGTACAATTGTAGGGAGTATTATATTACATAAGTGTGACTTGTTGTACAGTTGTAGGGAGTATTATATTACATAAAGGTGAGTTGTTGTACAGTTGTAGGGAGTATTATATGACATAATGGTAAGTTGTTGTACAGTTGTAGGGAGTATTATCTGTTACATAAGACTGCGTTGTTGTACAGTTGTAGGGAGTATTATCTGTTACATAAGACTGCGTTGTTGTACAGTTGTAGGGAGTATTATCTGTTACATAAGACTGCGTTGTTGTACAGTTGTAGGGAGTATTATCTGTTACATAAGGGTGAGTTGTACAGTTGTAGGGAGTATTATCTGTTACATAAGACTGCGTTGTTGTACAGTTGTAGGGAGTATTATCTGTTGCATAAGGGTGAGTTGTTGTACAGTTGTAGGGAGTATTATATGACATAATGGTAAGTTGTTGTACAGTTGTAGGGAGTATTATCTGTTACATAAGACTGCGTTGTTGTACAGTTGTAGGGAGTATTATCTGTTGCATAAGTGTGAGTTGTTGTACAGTTGTAGGGAGTATTATAGTATGATCTGTAGGATCAAAAACAAATTTGTATTTAATTTCTTTAGTTTTGAATCTTAATATCTTTCTTCTTTTTTTTTTTTTGGTTTAGATCCTATTTGCTTTAAAAAAAAATAAATAAAAAATAAAAATTGGTCAAAAAACACACATCGTTACTGTGAACAGGCTTGCATCTCCACAAACCTGACTCTTATTTATTCTGGAAGAGGGCCTCCTCCTGTTTCTATATAGTATATAGTTTAGAGTTTATTCCTTAAATCTAGTTTCAGTAATCTAGCGTGCTGTTTTGAATGTTCACAGTATAAGATATTTAGTTTTTTATTTTTATGTTTTTCTCCTGACTCCAGTTGTTTACATGTCAGCTCAGATCTCACCACACTTGACATTTGGAGAAGCGCCTGGTGAGCTGTTTTTCCCCATCCTCGCCTCGTGCTTTTTGCTTCTTCTTCCAGTTTGAGGAAATCGTGTCTTAACTCGAGTCACGGCGCTTTCAGACCGAGCGGTGCCTCCGGTTAGCGCCGCGCCGCCGCAGCCAATCTCGACGACGTCAGCTGTAACGGCGCGCGGAGCAGCTTCGCCGAATCCTCATCTCGTTTTATGTCCGGGCGTTAAGCAACGAGCGTCGTTTTTTTTTTTTTTTCCCGCGCGGCCGGACTCCTCGCGACTAATCAGCGCCGCGGGTAATTAAGTTTTCATTAGATAAAGCGGAGATAAAACGCCGGAGCTCGAGCGATGGAGCGGCGGAGACCGAAACGGGAGCGGCGTCTTTGTTTTATCGAGCCGGAGACGGGAGACGGCGGCGGTTTGAGGCGGATTGGTTGGACTTTCGGATGGACCTGGGGTCACATCAGCACCTGTGCCCCCCCGCTCCTCCTCCTCCTCCTCCTCCTCCTTTACCTGAGGAAGGGTCTCTCTCTGTGATCTTCTCCTCCTCGCTTTAATCATTCCTGCTCTCTCCGTTCTCTCTCTCTGCCTGTCTGACTTTCTCTCTCTCTTTCCGATCATTATCTCTCTATCTTGCTTCCTCTCTTCCTCTCTTTCTCACTCCATCTGTTCAATCATACCTCTCTCTCTGTCATGACACCTCTCTTTCTCTCTTTCTCTCTCTCTGTCTGTGTCTTTTCCAATGATCCGTCTCTCTGTCTTTCTTTCTTTCTTTCTTTCTTCCTCTTTCACACCTCCCTCTCTCTCTCATGACACCCCTCTTTCTCTCTCATTTTCTCCTTTCATATTTCTCTCTCTCCTTTCACCCATTCACATCTCTCTCTCTCTCTCCTTTCACCCATTCACATCTCTCTCTCTCTCTCTCTCTCTCCTTTCACCCATTCACATCTCTCTCTCTCTCTCTCCTTTCACCCATTCACATCTCTCTCTCTCTCTCCTTTCACCCATTCACATCTCTCTCTCTCTCTCTCTCTCCTTTCACCCATTCACATCTCTCTCTCTCTCTCTCTCTCTCTCTCTCCTTTCACCCATTCACATCTCTCTCTCTCTCTCTCTCTCTCTCTCTCTCTCTCCTTTCACCCATTCACATCTCTCTCTCTCTCTCTCTCTTCACCCATTCACATCTCCCTTTCTCTCTCTCTCCTTTTGTATCTCCCTCTCTCTTTCTCTCTCTACCCTTCCACTCTCTCTCTCTCTCTCTCTCATTTTATCTCTCTAATCATCCGTCTCTCTGTGTGTCTCTTGTCCAATGATCCATCTCTCTATCTTGCTTCCCCTCTCTTCCTCTCTCCTCCTTACTCTCCGTCTCTCTTTCTCACACTCTTTCTTTCTCTCTGTCTCTTTCCAGTCATTATCCCTGCATCTTGCACTCGCTCTCTCTCCTCTCTCTCTCTCTCTCTCTCACTTTATCTCTCCAATCATCCCTCTCTCTGTGTGTCTCCTTCTTGCTCCCCTCTCTCTTCCTCTTTCCTCCTCACTTAACCTCTCTCTTTCTCACTCCATCAGTCCAGTCATACCTCCCTCTCTTTATCATGACACCCCTCTTTCTCTCTTTCTCTTTCCTATCATTATCCCTCATCTTGCTCCTTCTCCTTCTCTCTTTCTCTCTCTACCCCTTTACCTCTTCCACCTGTTTCTCTCACTTCATCTCTCCGATCGTCCGTCTCTCTGCGTGTTTCTTTTCGATCATTATCCCTCCATCTTACCCCCTTCTCTTCCTCTTTCGTCCTGACTCGTCCTCTCTCTGTCTTGCTCTCTCTCTCCCTCTCTCTCACTTCATCTCTCCGATCATCCGTCTCTCTGTGTGTCTCTTTCCGATCATTATCCCTCTATTTAGCTCCCCCTCTCCTCCTCTTTCCTCCTTACTCGCTCTTTCTCACTCCATCTGTCCAGTCACACCTCCCTCTCTCTGTCGTGACACCCCTCTTTCTCCCTCGCTCTCTTTCCATTTCTCTTTTCTCCCTGCTCTCTCTCTCTTTCTCTTCCCTCATACCTGTCTCTCTCTATCTTGACACCCCCCTCTTTCTCTCTCTCTCTCTTACCCCTCCTTGTCTTTCTCTCTCTCTCTGTGAGTGTCTCTCTTAATCATCTTTCCCCTATCGTGCTCCCTCATTCTCTCTCTCTTTCAACATACTCTCTGTCTCTCTCTCTCTTCCTCCTTTCCTATCTCTCTCTCTCTGGACTCTCTCACTCCCTCCTTTAATTTCTTTGTCTCTCTCTGGATTCTTTCTCTCTCTCGCTTTCTTTGGACTCTCTCCTCCCTCCTTTCATCTCTCTCTCTCTCTCTTTCTCTCACACTCCCTTCTTTTAATTGCTCTCTCTCTCTCTCTCTCTCTCTCTCTCTCTCTATCTGTCTATCTCTATCTGCCTCCTCGCTCTCTCTCCTATTTTTTCCTCTTTGCCTCTCTTTCTCTTGTTTCCATGGAGACGAGCAGGTGGCGTAACCTCTGCCAGAAAAGCCCCGTAGTGCATCTTTAAATCTACCAGCAGTGGGATAAACTCGTAACTCTAACATTCTACATTTCAGCACCTTTTTTTTTTTTTTTTTTTTTTCTTTCCTCCATTAAAATTTCTCATTTTCCTCTAAAATTTCCTCTGCTGCTTTTCACTTTTCACTTTTCACTTGTCACTCCCCCTCCTCCCCCTCCTCGTCCTCGTCCTCCTCTTCCTCTCCCCCGCTCCGTTCTGGGCACTGATCTGGCACCATATTGGCCCAGGCTGGTGGTCGATGAGTTTGGCCGTGATTAGCCCGGGCGCGCGCACGACGGCGAGCGGGCCCCGGTGTGTACGGCGGCGCGCTCGGACCTGTTGGTGGGGCTGTAGATTGTAGAATGGGTCATCGGAAGGGGCCGGGAAAGGGGCCGGTGACGCCTCCTGGTCGCAGCGTGGCGTTGGCGGCGCTCGGCTCCAGGATTGGCGCGGTCGTGCGGCGAACGAGGCGCCCCGCGGTGGTGCGCTCCTCTGCGCGGACGAGCTCGAGGGCAGGGGTCAGGGATACCAGCTGTAGGCGGAGTCGCAACGTTCGCCAAAATACACGAACAACCTCCCGTGGGCTCTTTAGAGAAACACTGATGTCGTTTTAAGTCGAGCTTTTTCTCCCCGTTTTTTCAAAGGTCCAACGTATGTTACACAAAATGAATTCTTGCGAGCATTATTATCGTATCGTTTAATGTGATGATACAGTATCGATATCGTGGGCTGCTGTATCGATATATTGCCAAGAGTATTTATTTTTTTTTTATATTTTAATGAATTACTTTGTTACAGCACTACTTTTTTGTTGCTTGTTTTGAGGAAGGATGTGACACATTTGACATTTTCACTGTTTTGATGATTAAAATGTTTGTGCTTCATATGAACTTTGCTCAAGAAGTGGTTTAACAAACACTTTTAGTATCACAGCCATGAGTTAAGCTTTATTTTTTATTGAACTGTATCGAATGAATTTGAAATACATCGTATCGAACCAAAAGAGCACTGTATCGAGATGTGTATCATTTCATGGTCTATGTATCATATCGGCAACTTCTTAATGATACTCAGCCCTGAAAACATACACACTGGAGGTGCGTTTTGTTTCATTCACATACTGTAAGTAAGTTTTTTTATTTATATAACGCTTTTCATGGACATTTTTGTCACAAAGATGCTTTACAGAGCGTTATTTATTCACTCCATACCTGGTGGTATGGAGCCACAGCTGCCCTGGGACAGACTGACTGAAGTGAGGCTGCCCTCCAACCACCACCATCATTCATGCACACACCACTTTCACACTAGGCAATGTGGGTGAAGTGTCTTGCCTAAGGACACAATGGCAGTTCTTGCCACTGGTGCCCCCCTGTGGCACCTGATTTTCCCAGACGTCTCCGATCCAAGTACTGACCAGGCCCGGCCTCTGAGCGTCTGAGCTCTGGGATGGCCACGCACCGTATGTTAGAGTTAACTTTATTATTAGTCTGTCTACATTTCCAAAGTTCAGAATTCTCTCTTCCACATTGTGATGTCATGAAGCTGTACTTTTCAAGTTAAGAGCTCCTTTTATGTTTTGTTTAGTAGAAATTTGGAATTGCAGAGCTGAAATTAATGATTGCAGTGAAGGTGTATGGAGTTTAAAAACACAGTGGAGCGCTTCCTGTATTACCACATGACATCACAAGGTGGAACAGACTGTTTTCAGTTTGAGAGAAGAACTCTCAACAGACCTGACAGAACAGACCTGGAGCTGTGTTTTGTTTCACTGACCCTGCATATTTAGGCTGAGTTCTTCTCTTAAACAGAAAACACTCTGTTCCACCTTGTGATGTCATGTGGTAATACACTGTGTTTTAAATTCCACACACCTTCATTAGAATCATTTGGATGATTTCAGCCCTGGAATTGCCAAACTCTACTGAACTAAAGCTTAAAGTTAGCTGTTAACTTTAAATCTACTACTTCATGACATCACAAGGTTGAACAGAGCATTTCGAGCTTTGGAGATGTAAACAGACAAAAAAAAAGCAGGATTACTCAAACATGTGTGAATGAATCAAAACACAACTCCAGGTCTGTTTTTGAGGCGGTAACAACTTTATAACTCGACTTAAAGGTTGTATAGAGGATTTTCCAAGGAAGGAGAAATCCAGCGACTGTTTGTCCTTTTTCAAGTGTTGCGCATGCGTGAAACCACCCCCCCTCCCCTACAGCTCCTACGTAGAAACGCCTCCTCCCTCCTCCTCCTTACGCCAGAAACCGGTGCGCTGCACATGACTTGTAAACAACTAACTACAGTGTTGGTTAGGCAAGACGGAGAAGTGAGGAGCAGGGAGAGGGGGGCGCGGAGATTCCGTGCGAATGAATTAGCTACTACTACAACACGCAGCAGCAAGCGGACTCTTTCTTTGCCTTGAAAATTACGTTTTCAGACATAGGATATCGCATTCGTGTCCTGAAAAACGTTTGTCTAACTCTTGGAAATAAAGTACATTTTCATAATAAGCAGAAGTTTCCTGTCCAGGAGTAATTTGGCGACCAGTGCGTCAGTCTTTAGACCCTGCGTCTGCTTCAGTTGCGCCATCGCTGGAATGAATCTTCAAGAATCACCTTAGTTTGGTTTCGCTGCTTTTCCCCTTGTCTTCTTCTTTCAGCGACCTCAAAAACGGACTTTGTTTTGGGGCTAACTGCTCGTAGCCATTGCAATAAACTTTGTGCGAACTGCGAGGAAGATATAGGTCAAAAAAGCCGCTAAGAACCGTTGCGTTGGTGGAGTAAACAGCGTCTGTGCGTCTTGCGTCTGTGGACTGCGTGACAGTCGTACGTAAACCACGTACCGGCGGCGCGCAGGCAAGTCAGTTACAGCTAGAAACGTAGGGAGTTTGATTGACAGCCTGTCAGCTAACAGATAACGAGGCAGTGTCGTTATCTATTGGCAAATGTTTAGCCCCACCACGTCCAGAGTTGATGAATTTTTATTCTCTTTTTTTTGGTCATCATAATTACAAGGCTACTGCACCTCTATAATGCTATCATTGACAATTTGAAACAAACAAACAAAAAAAAAAATCCTCCATACAACCTTTAAACCTCACAAGAGTAAATTTTCCGTAATATATGACCTTGAAACTTTCAGAACTAAATCATTTTGGCGTGAACATATTTGTACATTTGGAGTATTTATCTATCTCTACAGTTTGGCGCAGCTGCTTCTAAAACTGTTACAATGCCGGCGATCATCTCAGTCGATTCAAACCTGAAATCCTCTCGTTGTAAACAGTTTCTCGTGCGTCTTCGGAGTCGTGTCCAGCCCTTTAAGCTCCAGTCTGTCTGTCAGGGCAATTGTATTTTGTAACCTTTTAGAAGAAAGCAGGTATTGACTTTTCGGTACAAAAATCCAAACTTTCGTATTTATGTGAAGTGGCCTTATGAGTCACTGGTTTTCACCGTCGAAGATCTTTTTTTTTATTTTCAGGATTTACAGTTTATGTCAGGACCTACAGTGACTTTGAAGAGTTAGACACCCACAGATGAAGAAGTGAAGAGGTCGGGTTCACGTTACAGTAAAATGGCCCTAAAATGGAGCAGACGTTCATATCTCTGTAATTATTAGGCCTTTTCACACACAGAAATACAAACTGATGTTCTCTGGATGTAAAAAATTATTATTTTTTAGACTTAGACAAACTTTATTGATCCACAAGGAAAATCACTTGGACACAGTAGCTCACACATCACAATATAATAAAATAATAAAGACAAACATATAAGTTGCAAAAATAGCGATACATATAAATGTATATGTACAAGTAAAAGTATTAAATAATCTAGAAGTAAGTAATAAAAATATCTCAGTACAAAAGGTCATAAAGTAAGTCTGTTTTTTTGAATCGAAGTATTAAATAATGTGGTGTTTTAAAATATAAAATATAGCGTATAGGCGCCGCAGACAGCGCAAATCATCTCAGTCACAGTTCGAACTAAGTCAGCTCTTTCTGATGATTGTGTTAAAATAAAGATCGGATTAAGTCTGAACTTGTGTAATAAAACTTCAGACAGACAGAGTAGTGCTTTCGGTTGGCTTCACACCCCCAGATAATCAAAGTTCAAAAGTTCAAAGTTAGATTTATTGTCAATTTCTTCACATGTACTGGACTGGTAAAACTGTTGACTAATGTTTCACAGCACACATAAGTTCACCTGTTGGATTTCCAGCCAAGTCAGTTCTTTCTGGTCAGATTGTGTTAAAACAAAACTCAGATTAAGTCTAACTTGTGTAAAAGAGCTTCAGACAGAGCAGTGCTTTCAGATATTTTCAGTGACCGTATTTTCCGCTCTGGATTATAAGGCGCACTGTCATTAAATGGTCTATTTTCGAACTTTTTTCACAAATATATACGAAACACAACAGTTGGATGGGTCAGTGGGACTTTGTTTGTTCGTTCACGGTGACTCTGGGCTTTGTTCAGTTGTGGCGTGTAGGGAGGGTGCTGTCTGGGACCAACGGATTGTCGGCGTGTTCGCAGTGACTCAGTTGTTCAGTCGTGTCTAGAAGCGGCACATTGGACTCGCTTTTTTGGTTCGTTCCTCCGTTCCGTTCCTCGTCGGCGTGGAGTGATGAGTGTGTCTGCTGGTGTGTTTTGCTGCGCAGTCCCTGTCTGCTCCGTGTGTGTTTGTGTGTTCTGCGGGTGGTGCGGTTTGTAGTTTACTGAAGTCGTGCTGGGACACCTGAGTGGATTCGTGTATAGGGCGCTCTGGATTGTGGGACGTGCAGTCGTTTTTTGATGAGACTGGAGGCTTAAGAGCGCGTCTAATAGCCCGGAAAATACAGTATGTTGAAAATATAAAAAAAAAATAAAAAAAAAAACAAACACATTGGCAAATGTAATGTTATCTAAGAGGAATTCATTTCATTTTTTATTCATTAATTGGTAACACTTTATAATAACTACACCTTATTTAGCCTTAATAAAGCATGAACAAAGACTTAATTAATAATGAAGAAAGACTTAATTAATAATGACTCACGCTTAGTAAATGCTTAATAAAGCATAATTTGTCTTCACTTTAGAAAAGCTCTCCAAAAGACTGAACTAACAGATAACAGCTGCCTGAATTATCATTGCATTGCATTATTAGTAAATCATTCTCTCATAGTTTATTAATGATTAATAAATGCTCAAATGGTTAGTTCATGAGTAATTAAGTATGAAATAATTATGAGTGACTATTTACAGCACAGGCGAATTAAGTGCAAGTGCGAATAAAGGTAGTAATTAAGTAGTTACTAAGCGTGAATCATTATTAATTAAATCTTTCTTCATTATTAATTAAGTCTTTGTTCATGCTTTATTAAGGCTAAATAAGGTGTAGTTATAATAAAGTGTTACCCATGAATTAATCATTGCATTTATATAACACCTTTCAAGACACACTAAGCGCTTTACAGTTCATTATTCATTCACTCAACACTCAGTGGTGGTAAGCGACTATTGTAGCCACAGCTGCCCTGGGACAGACTGACACTCACGCACACGCCACTTTCTTACTAGGCACTGTAGATGAAGTGTCTTGCCCAAGGCTGTGGCATCAAATTTTCCCAGCGGTCTCCCATCCAAGTACTAACTGGGCCCGGTCGTGCTGAGCTTCTGAGATGTGATGAGGCTTTGACAGGCTGGTGTAGCCACAAGTTTTTGGTTTAAAGGTTGTATGGAGGATTTTTTTTTTTAGTTTCAAATTGTCAGTGAAAGTTTAAAATACCATTACAGGGACGCAGCAGCCTTGTAATTATGATGACCAAAAAAAAAAAAAAAAAAAGGAATGAATGAAAATCTATCAACTGTGGATGTAGTGAGGCCAGATAAACATCAGCCAATAGAAAACAAGGCTACCTCTTTTTCTATTGGCTGTTAGGTTGTCAGTCAAACTCCCTACGTTTCTAGTGTAACTGACTCGCCGGCGCGCGGGGATTACGTGGTTTATGCGGCGGTTCTTAGAGGCTTTTTCAAACTGTAGCTTCCTCGCAGTTCGCACAAAGTCTGTTGCGATGGCGGACGAGAATCCACGACCAGTTCGCCGCAAAAGAAAGTCCGTTTTTGAGGTCGCCGAAAGAAGAAGAGAAGAAGGGGAAAAGGAGCGAAGCCAAACTGGGGTGATTCTTGGAGATTTCTTCCAGCGGTTGCGCGACTGAAGCAGACAAAGGGTCTAAAAACTGATGCATCGGTCGCTAAATTATTTCTAGACAGGTCACTTCAACAGTAATTCTGAACGTGCACTGGCTATAAACAAAAGTGATTTCTAGAGTAAGGAGGCGGGAGGAGGTGTTTCTACTGAGGGAGCTGAGGAGGAGGATGCACAACATTTGAAAAAGGACTGTCGCTGTATTTCCCTTAAAAAATCCTCTATACAACCTTTAAGCGCACACATCAGCTCATCTGTTGTAGTCCCAGCTACATTTGGGACTACAACAGTTTTTCTATGTTTTTAGTAGCTGTATTGTGTGTGTACCATATATTTTCTTCTACTGCGCTTGTCTGTCTGTCCTGTGTTTGTGTACAGCACTTTGGTTTACTGTCACGTTTTTAAAGTGCTTTATAAATAAAGTTGGTATGGTATGGTAAATCACCTCTTTCTGGTCAGATTGCGTTAAAACAAAGCGCAGATTAAACTTGAATAACAGAGCTTCAAACAGAGCAGTGCCTCTAGTTAGCTTCACACCCCCCACAAGTAATGCCGATGACTACAAAATATCAGTATTTAAACAAACTACCAACATTGGGAAGTGAACAAAAGTGAAGTAGGACCATCCTGACAGCCGCTTGGTGCTTTTCCTCGCTGCTGGAGAGGAGTTCAGATCGTGAAATACAGAAACACTTCCTGGTCGAATTGAGGCTCCAGCTTCGTTAATTCTCGGCCGAATATGTGACAGTGAGAAAAACAGATGAACTGACTGGGTTGTGTTTAGTTTTGCGCAGGCTGAAATCTGCTCATACATATGCTGCTACTGTTCCATGTATCTGCCCATTTCCCCAAAATAACACCAGGCTTAAGACGGGGGACTTCCAGAGGGTGTGTTTGTACTTTTCCAGCTCCATGCACAGAAAACAGGGAAGAAACAAGGGCCATGCTAAAATACACACATTTAAAAATATTGTCATACTAAATTTGGTGATACAGTGTTGTTATTGTGAGCTGCTGTATTGATATGAACCTAAGTATTTATATATATATATATATATTAGGGCTGGGTATCATTAAGAAGTTTCCGATATGATACATACCTCGATACACTGGCCACGATACGGTACATATCTCGATACAGCGCACTTTCGATTCGACATGATATATTTCAAATCGATTTGATACAGTTCAATAAAAAAATAAAGGCTAAATCATGGCTGTGATACTAAAAGTGTTTGTTAAACCACTTCTTCTTGTGCAAAATTCATATGAATCACAAACATTTTAATCCTCAAAACAGTGTCAAAATGTCAAATGAGTTTCCGTTCACTCCACAAGCAACGAAACTGTGGCGCTGTAAGAAAATAATTTAGTAAAACACACGTAAAAATACTCTTGGTGATATATCGATACAGTAGCCCACGATATCGATACTGTATCATCACATTAAACGATACGATATATCGATATTCCGATATTTTTGCACACCCCTAGTATATATAGTGTTGGGAAGTAACGAGGGATGTAACAATCACTGAAATATCGTGATATGGTATCGTCAGAGTATTCACAATAATATCATGGACCATCACAATATATCGAATTCGAGTTATGACGCAGCAAAAGACAGAGGGAACAACATAGACCATGATCCTTTGCTCCATTTCAGTGCAGACTACAAGAAGAAATAACAGTTCTGAACACTTCTAAGTCTTAGTTGTTTGGATTAAGTCTTGTCAAGGCATTTTAAGAGGAAAAGTCGCATATTAAAGGTTTTGTTCGCAGCCTCCACAAAATATCGTAATAAATATAGTACCGTGAGATGTATATTTTGAAAATATTCTTAGAGATTTAGATATTGTTACATTCCCCACCATATCGTGATCTTTCCCATGATATTGCAGTAAATATCGTACCGTGAGGTTCATGCCGTGACGATATCGTATCGTGAGATTTGGATATCGTTACACCCTGTTACGACCCCAACAGGTGAGTCCCAACATATTTAAAAAAGACACAGGAGTCAAAATATAGCTCTTTAATTTCTTTTATTTATAGTTAGTTCTTAATTTTTATTTTATTTTTTTTATGTTTTTAAAGAAATTTAAAAAGCCTCCCGTGCCCCCCAAAAAATAATGAAAAGTAATGAACAGAAAGGTGGACCTGGCGACTCAGCCAATCAGAACAAAAAGGTGCGACACTGGGCAATCCGTGTATCATTCATTCATTCGTTTTTCAATATAAAACCAAAAATAAGAAAACGAAAAAACAACAGTTTTCTTCGTTATTTGTCTCCAAAACCAAAATGAAAAAACGGATAATGATTCGTTTTTTCAGTTTTCAATTTTGTGTTTAAATGAAGAATGGAAAAAACGGATAACAGCCGTTTCCCATTTATGTGACTTGCTGCGAACTTTTGCACCGCGTACGGACTGAACCAGGACTGATCCAGGTCCGAGACCAGACTGGGACCAGAGAGGGACTGAGACCGGGACCAGACCGGGACCAGAGCGGGACCAGACTGGGACCAGACTGGGACCAGAGCGGGACCAGAGTGGGACTGAGACCAAGACCAGTGGTCCGAGCGGTTCCGTGTCATCGTCTGCGCGCTGGTTCCGTGCGGGGAAAGTGAGAATGTTCTGTGGACTACAGGTCCAGACGGGCTGCTCCAGTCCTCCGCGGCTGGTTCCGAGGTGGTGCAAAGCATCCGACTGACGCTTTCACACCAACGAAAACAAACCGAACTAAGAGCTTTTGGTTCAAATGGACCAGGTCCGGGACCAGACCGGGACCAGAGCGCTACTGAGACTGGGACCAGACCGGGACCAGAGCGGGCCTGAGACAGAGACAAGACCGAGACAAGACCGAGACCAGACTGGAGGCTCAGAGCCCACGGCAGGGCAGGAGCTTGAAGCTGGATCAGTCCTGGTTCAGTCCGTACACGGTGCAAAATCCGGCATCGCAGTCACGGAAGTCAGGTAAACGGGAAACGAATCATTATCCGTTTTTTATTTTGGTTTTGGAGACAAAGTAATGAAGAAAACTGTTGTTTTTTCATTTTCTTATTTTTGGTTTTATATTGAAAAACGAATGAACGAATGATACACGGATTCTGGGCCAACCCCGTACAGGGCCGTAGAAGCCAGTGCCAGTGCCTGTAACTAAAGACAAGAAAAAACCCAAGCAAACCTGAACCCAAAAGTGTGTGCAAGGTGGGCGGGGCTGGGGCAAGGCGCATGGAGCGGAGGAGCAGAGAGAGAGTGCACCACGGGCAAACAGCCGTATTTATAGGCTCCGCACAACGACGCAAAAATAAACCATACACAAAAATATGCAAAAAGGACTAATTACAACTTACTACAAAAGGGAACAAAAACAACTAATAATCTGAATCAATGTGCCCGCGCGTAACACACCTCTAGAAGTAACAGGATACATGTGATGATGCGGTTCAGCTTCTGTTGGACTAAAGAACATGACTCAGTGGAATATGTGTGAAAAATGGGTTCGAGGTCAGTGTCAGCTTCTCCTGGAGGCAGCCTGAACAGAGAATCTTAAAAAAGAGTCTTGGAGAGTTAAAACAGTTCTCAGACATGTCTCTTTATTAGTTCAGGCAGGTACAGGTCTCTCCCATTCAAGTTGATTTTACATGATTCAGCCACACGGCGTCTCTTTGCGTCGTCGTCCCTGGACAACGACTTCAGACGACGTCCCCCATTCTCAGTGTCGGGGAGTAACAGATTACATGTACCGGAGTTATGTAATCAGAGTACAAATTATGAGTAACTGTATTCAGTTACAGTTACTGTTTCAGTGAGTGGTAATTGGATTACAGTTACTTTGTTGAAATAAATGGATTACACGGCGATATTTTCCTATTTTCACATTTTGGGCTATTTCTTTTTTTTTCTTTTTTTTTTTGGTAATTCCACTCATTGCCGGAAAACATAAACCAGGTTAAACAGGTCTTAAACAGGTTTTAAACCAGGTCTAAACAGGTCTAAAGGTCTAAACAGGTCTAAACCAGGACTAAACCAGGCTAAACCAGGTCTAAACCAGGTCTAAATCTAACCTAGGTCTAAACCAGGTCTAAACCAGGTTAAAAGGTCTAAACCAGGACTAAACCAGGTCTAAACTAAAACAGGTCTAAACCAGGTCTAACCAGGTCTAACAGGTCTAAACTAGGTCTAAACCAGGTCTAAACCAGGACTAAACCAGACTAAACCAGGTCTAAACTAGGTCAACTAGGTCTAAACCAGGACTAAACCAGGACTAAACTAGTCTAAAACCAGGTCTAAAAACCAGGTCTAACTAGGTCTAAACTAGGTCTAAACCAGGACTAAACCAGGACTAAACTAGGTCTAAACCAGGTCTAAAACCAGGTCTAAACCAGGTCTAAACCAGGTCTAACCAGGTCTAACACCAGGTCTAAAACTAGGTCTAAACCAGGACTAAACCAGGACTAAAAGCAGGTCTAAAACCAGGTCTAAAACCAAGTCTAAACTAGGTCTAAACTAGGTCAAAACCAAGTCTAAAACCAGGTGTAAACCAGGACTAAACCAGGACTAAACCAGGAACAAACCAGGTCTCAAACAGGATTTAACAGGACTAAACCATACTGCACGGACCATGTCTCCTCTTCTTCTATCAATAATATTTTTAATTTGGTTCAGTAAAGTCTGGGCTTTTTATTTTCTTTTAGCAGATAAAACATCTTATGTTACGATTTCCTCGTCTTTGCTTCTCTACAGCAAATCAAGTAATCCAAAGTATTCAGATTACGTTACTCACTTTAAGTAATTTAATGGATTATGTTACAAACTACATGTTGGGGTATGTAATCTGTAATCTGTAGGGGAATACATTTTAAAAGTCACCTTCCCAACACTGCCCATTCTCTCTCACACAGAAAAACCAGGTGCATTTATACTATCATAACTTGTTGAGTTAACATCTTCAGCAGAAACATACACAGCAGTTTTGTCCCAACACGTGTTTATCATCGATTGGCGTTTGCTAAAGGTTGGAGACCCACCCCTCTGCTGTCCCATATACACTCATAGTCCATATGGCATCATGTCCCAACCCCATTGATGCTCCAGAAACATACACGTCACGTCAAGGAACTCAGTGACTTCATGGTGAATTAACATGAATGAAACATTAAAAACACAGGGAATAAGATCACATCAGTCAGCACGACCATATTTATTACATAAGGCGCGCTGTTGATTTTTTACGAAAATTAAGAGATTTTAAGTGCGCCTTATAGTCCGAAAAATACGGTACTGAAGTTTTAAACTCAAATCAGTGTTTCCCACAGAAAATTGGTTAGGCAAGGCGGTGCTGTATGTGTATGTATATTGCAGATCTACATGCAGATCGTGACAAGGCGACCCCCAGAAAATCTCATGAGATTTTCTAGAACATAGAGAAAAATCCTGCACACCGTCTTGAAAACTTGAAAAATGTGAAATTCATCAGGACATACAGTACAACGTTTCAGCACTAGACCTTCATTAAGAAAAGAGAGTGTCACAAATCTAAACTAAGTAAAAAAATTGTTTCAAAGATATATATTGGGTTGGAAAATTTAAAAAGGGATGATACACAATACATAAGGAGGAAATGGAACAGAGGAAGATTGGGAAGAGATTACTCAAAATATTTGGAAAACAACATCATCTTTAATGTGGAGGGAATATGGTTGGAAAAATCTGATGAGATTTTTCAGAGCACCGGCCCAGACAAAATATCGAGATACAAGATGTTGGCGACAGTGCGGGGAAATGGTGGCAAGTCATATACATATTTTCTGGACATGTCCTTTAATACAATGTTATTGGAAAGAACTGAAGAACGTTATGGACGTGGTCCTACATATTGACCTCCCTTTTACCCGTGAAGTCTTTTATTTTGGCAAACTGGATGCAAATGTTAAAAACAAAATTAATTTCAAGATATTTAAAATCATGATGCTAGCAGCAAAAAAAAAGGTATTACAAAGGAAAATGGTTAAATGCTGAAGCACCGACAAAAGACAATTGGGTTGATGTAATTCATGATATTTATGTGATGGAGAAATTAACCTATGCTCTATAAGATTAGAAACAGAGAAATTCGAAAAGATATGGAAGGGTTGGCTGAGTTTTGTTAAAACGATACGTTTAGATTTTATTTGAGGGCTCATTTCCCCAATGTTCAGTTCGCTACCAAATTATGTTTTTTTTTTTTGTTTGTTTTTTTTTTCCTTCCTTTCTCTCTTTTCAATATAATAGAAAAAATCTGTATTTTATTTGGAAGATTAAGTTTAAGACAATGTTTGATCCTTAAACAATATTTGCATATGTGTAAGTGTAATAATTGTCTTGGAAAATTAATAAACAAATAATATAAAAAAAAAAAAAAAAAAGAAAAGAGAGTGAGAGCTCAGGTGGCCGTCTGAAATAAGGTGTGGCAAGCACCCAAGGGTGACAGGTCGTAATGGAAAAGTGTACCCAAAACAACGTAATTCAAAATATTGGAACATTTTTCAAGTAAGACGGTGTGCAGGATTTTTCTCTATGTTCTTGGGCTGCTCCCTCTCCACCAACGCACCCGTTTCAAGAAATTCATGTGCGAAGTTCTCATTTTTTTAATACTGTACATGATCTAAAAGTAAAAAAAAAAAAACACACATGTTGACACCTCACAATATTACAACAAAAAACTGCATTTTAACTCTATTTATTTGAGCTGTTTTAAATATGATTGGCCAGTAGAAGGTTGCAGATTTATTTTACTTCCTTTATAATTAATACCGCTGCAATTAGCGTGGATAATGAATAATGAAACAAAAACTGGCACGAGCTTCAGTGTCTTCTCTCTCAGTCTAAACAAACAAAAGCGAAATTATTTTATCGCAGTAGCTTCAGAAAGCGGTGCCATTATTCAGCCCTAAATCGCTGTCAGCTGAAAGGACTTTGAGCCAAGTTTATGGAGCCAGTTCCTGAGAGAAAATTATTACGTCGTTCAACATTTATGGATTTGTATTTTGGGTATTTCTTTCAAAAACAGTGAACCTCCCGTAGAGTTATACAGACCTTTGTCCAAATTACAACATCACAATATCATATAATAAAAAAGAGCAAAATATACACGGTAATAATGTTTTCAAAATAAGTCGCAAAAATAGCAATGGACAGGTGTTGAAAAAGGCACAGTTATATAAATGTTTGTGTACAAGAAAAATATAAAAATAGTAATACAAATATACTTCAGTTATATACAAGAGTACGCAATGACATCTGTGTTTTTTTGTGTGTAATTTCACATGGGATGAGCATAGTCTGTGAACTAACTGTTTTTATGGACTCTATTTCGGAAATGTTGGACGGATAAACACACCAGAACTTTTTAATCCATCATCATCAAGTCGTCGTCAGTGTACATGCATCATGAATTTTGGACGTCCGCTCATTGTGCAGTGCATATTGGGATGGATCCTCCAAACAAGTGGGATGTGTCTATTGTCAAAGTCGGTATTTTCAAGTCTTTTGAACCATATCGCTTTTGTTTCTGGTTTTGATATTGTCATATTTTAGTTATGGGATTCAGACATCGTAACTGTGTGGTTGTTGGATCCAAACAGCAGAAAACGGCTTAAGAAATGGGCTTTGGAAGTTTGTGTACTCCATAACTGTAAAAGGGAATCAGATGTGTGTGACTGCAAACCTCTGTTCAAACTGTTTCCCTTCCCAATGCAATTGAAACATAGTGAAAGGCGAAGGCGATGGGCAGGATTGATCCACAGGAAGGACTAAAAAGGAAACCTTTGGCTGCCTAAGAAATCATCCTGGGTGGCAGCGAACATTTTGTATGTGGAGCGTCAACAAAGCAAAATCCCGATCCCTCGCTCAACCTTGGTTACAAATTGAAAAAGTCAACGCCAAAGCAAAAGGCACCAACTGTTCACCAAGAAACACCTTCCACTGCAAAGAGACCAAGACGTGATGTTGCTGTAAAACCACAAGAACAAGAAAGTGCAGCTCAGTCTGTTTGTCTTCTGTACCTCTCACTTAACAAACGGGATTTTGCTTTGTTGGCGCTCCACATACAAAATGTTCGTGGCAAACTCGGGGTGATTTTTTAGGCAACCAAATGTTTCCTTTTTGGTCCTTCCTGTGGATCAGTACTGCCCATTGCCATCGTCTTTCACTATTTTTCATTTCCACTGGGAAGGAAAACACGGAGGTTTAGAGTCACACAGATCTGATTCTCTTTTGCACTTCAGGAGTTCGCAAACTTCTGAAGCTCGTTTTTCATGTGAGGACATCCAACAACCACACAATTAACGATGTCCGAATCCCAAAACTAAAATATGACAATATCAGAACCAGAAACAAAAACGATATGGTTCAAAAGACTAGAAAAGATCGGCTTTGTCAATAGACGCATCCCACTGGGAAAACAAACACGGCGGTTTGATGCTCACTTTTTCGGAGGATCCTTCCCAGTATGCATCGCGCGATGACCGGAAGTCTGAGATTCGTGTTGCATGTATTGCTTTTATTTTAAAGGGCTTTTATCTTACACTGTTTTCTAGGGATGTGACGATATCCAAATCTTTCGGTACGACATTATCAGGATATGCATGTCACGGTACGATATTTATTGCAACATTTTGGAGACGCTGATATCCTCCTGAGACCTGACCCGTTCATTTGTATTTGTGTCCTTTATAGTGGAGATTGAGTTAACCAGTCTATCTTTTAATGGTTTTGAGGTAGACTCTTAATATGGCTGGGGGGTCATAGGTGCTATCATGTCCAGGATAAAACATGAACTCAAAAGGACTTAGTTTGTGGCTGCAATATGACAAAAACAGAAAAAGAAATTAAAAGGAAGACTAAAAACTTTTTGAGACGACTCTGGAAGCCTGTCAAAGACGCTGGTCATCAAAAAATATTTTCTAACTTCATACAGATTTAACACCAAAATTTCCACAGTGTTCATTGTCCAGTGCCGTTTCTCGATTGACATGACAATGGGGGTGTACTACATTTGTACTGCAGTTTGTTTTATGTTCTTTACTTTTTAAGTAAAAAACATAACATTTTTAAGTAGTTGAAAAATACAAAAAAAAAATAGATTAGAGAATAGTCCATAGAGAATAAATATTGTTGATTTAGTTTATATCTGGACCGAAAATGGACCATAATCATTGTTAACTTCAATCCACAGGCGAAAAACTGGACAATTTGCGTTTACACTGGACTAGAATCACCTGAGGAGCTCTGAGTTTGGTACAATTTTGGGGAATTTCTTCCGGGACTAGAAACACAGATCATGTTCAAAATGATTACAATTCATCAGAGAAGCCTATGTAAACCTAATCTTGTGAAAATAGGCCTAAAGACCAAACGGAGGAGCAGAAAAACAAAGCATGTGGTATTTGACAGACGCAGACAGCAGACAGAGCAGAGGATGTGGCTGGAGGCAGTACAAGAGCCCAGCGCACTGATCAAAGCAGAGGTGCGTTTGGCCTTGAGACAGTGAGCGTTTGATTGTGTGCACAGGGCTTCTGCTGCTCGGCTCTTCACGCGGGAGCCCAGACAGCGCCCACTAGTGGTTAATATTTAATGACACTTTCAGAGGACGCAGAAACACAAGAGCGGAGATGTTTTAACTCGCACTTTTATGGCGTTAAGGTCCGTGTGGAGGATGAGCAACGTTTTTCCATTTAAGTTATCGTGGTAACTTAAACGAAAATAGGCTACGGTCTTGGCCTAGTAGCATCCTTTTTGTGTAAGATTTAAAGTATTTTTGTGTACATTAAAGGTACAGTGTGTAATTTCCAGGAGAAATAAATGGCATGTCGTCAAAAGAACAGAATATCGAGGTGCAGGCCCTTCTCCAGGTCAAATGCAAGCCTGCCCAGAGTGAGGACCATGGACTTTGTGTAAACAGACATGGATAAAGTAGGAAGCGAGTCAGAGTCCTGCAGGGTTGGGTACTCGCGGATGCCCATCGGATACAGGAAAATAGTTGCTGAAACGGGCGAGTTTTAACGTTCTGGAATTTTACGGGTGGGTATGCGGGCGAGTAGTGATTACACACGGGCAGGTCAAGACTATACCAGGACTAAACCAGGATTACACCAGGACTAAACTAAGATTAAACTGGGACTAAACCAGGACTAAACCAGGACTACACCAGGACTAAACCAGGACTAAACCAGGACTACAAACCAGACTACACCAGGACTAAACCAGGACTACACCAGGACTAAACCAGGACTAAACCAGGACTAAACCAGGACTACACCAGGACTAAACTAAGATTAAACTGGGACTAAACCAGGATTACACCAGGACTAACAGGACTACACCAGACTACACCAGGACTAAACCAGGACTACACCAGGACTAAAACTAAAGATTAACTGGGACCTAAACCAGGACTACACCAGGACTAAACCAGGACTACACCAGGACTACACAAACCAGGACTACACCAGGACTACACCAGGACTAAACTAAGACTACTAAACCAGAAACCAGGACTACACCAGGACTAAACCAGGACTACACCAGGACTACATCAGCACTACACCAGGACTAAACCAGGACTACATCAGGACTACACCAGGACTAAACCAGGACTACACCAGGACTAAACTAAGATTAAACTGGGACTAAACCAGGACTACACCGGGACTAACCAGGACTAAACCAGGACTACACCAGGACTACACCAGGACTAAACCAGGACTAAACCAGGACTACACCAGGACTAAACCAGGACTACACCAGGACTACACCAGGACTAAACTAAGATTAAACTGGGACTAAACCAGGACTAAACCAGGACTACACCAGGACTAAACCAGGACTACACCAGCACTACACCAGGACTAAACCAGGACTAAACCAGGACTAAACCAGGACTACACCAGGACTAAACCAGGACTAAACCAGGACTAAACCAGGACTACACCAGGACTACACCAGGACTACACTGGGACTAAACTAAACAACAGCTGCGCCCGTGTCGATAGTGAGTCCTGGTTCAGTTCTGGTTTAGTCCTGGTTTCTTGTTTTAGTCCTAATTCAGTCCTGGATTCAGTCCTAGGTTAGTCCTGGGTTAGTCCTGGTTAGTCCTGGGTTAGTCTGTGGTGTGTGTGACACAAAAGTCCAGCATTTTGATCGATGTTTCTTCTGCTCAATAATTCCTGTGAAGTGATGACAGTCGAGTCACGTCTGTGAATTCGTGTTCGTACTGAAGAAAGTGTAACTGTTTCATTTCATTTCGTGATTGTTATTCCTGGAGTCGTAACTTTTCAATATTCATATTCTGATAAATGCTTCAGTTAGAATGATTTTAATTTGTGTGTGATTTATCACGGGCACGAGCGGGTAACGGGTGGAATGTTAACGGGTCTGGGCGGGTGCGGGTTTAACTTTGATATAATCGCAGGTTAACGGGTAAATTTAAAGTGCAGCATCTCATCCACATTGTTCATAGAAATTGTCATCCAGTCCTCAAAACAGCACTATTAATCCAGTTTGAGGCGTTCTTTTAAAGTAAAAAGGCAGGAGTAGTTCCTCTTGTGTGTTTGTTTACATCCACACAGCGCACGGATCGAGGTGAAGCTGTAGATTAGCGATCGTGACTCTACTTCCTGTGGACTTTATCGCCAATATTTTATGCTTTAAAAATCATGTATCTGAAGTATTTCAGAAATAATAATGATGCAGTTTTGACTTGTAGCTAAACTAGAATTGCAGAACTCTGATCTTTTGAACACTTAAAGGTTGTATAGAGGATTTTTTTAAGGGAAGAGAAATACAGCGACAGTCCTTTTACAAATGTTGTGCATGTGTGACACCACCTTCCTCCTCCACAGCTCCCTCTAGAAATAATTTAGAGACCGACTCCTCAGTTTTTAGATTCTTTGTCTGCTTCAGTCGTGCAGTCGCTGAAAGGAATCTCCAACAATCACCTCAGTTTGGCTTCGGTCTTTTTCCTCTTCCCTTCTTCTTTCAGCGACCTCAAAAACGGACTTTCTTTAACAGCGAACTGGTCGTGGATTCTCGTCCGCCATCGCAACAAACTTTGTGCGAACTGCGAGGAAGCGACAGAAAAAGCCTCTAAGAACCGCTGCATAGTTACCCTAGAAACATAGTTTGATTGACAACCTAACAGCCAATAGAAAATGAGGTAGCCTGGTTTTCTATTGGCTGATGTTTATCTGGCCTCACTACATCCACAGTTGATAGATTTTCATTCTTTTTTTTTTTTTTTTTGGTCATAATTACAAGGCTGCTGCGTCTCTGTTATGGTATTTTAAACTTTCATTGACAATTTGAAACAAAAAAAAAATCCTCCATACAACCTTTAAGAGTCTCAAATCGAGTCATTTTACCCCACCACAGGAACCCGCTGACGTGATCTCGCTCACAACTTTGTATCCAGCTGCAGTCTTTGCGATCGCAGATTTTAAGTCTCATCGGATTCTCCTCGCGTCTGTGGTTTGCGCTTTTCGTCGCACGTTTTTAAAAAATCGTTTAAGATCGAAAAATGTTGTAGTGTGCGGCGGCCTTTAGTCCACTTCTTTATCACTGTTGGGCAAGTTACTTTAAAACTGTAATGCGTTATTTATTACTTATTACTGTCATTTCAAAGTAATTCGTTACATTACAATATTACTGCATTTAAAATGTAAGGCATTACATTACTATTGCATTACTTTAAGTTACTCTCACCAAAATAACAGCGAAAAAGCTGAACTTTTGAGCCGTATATGGACTGAACCAGGACTAAACAAGGTCTAAACCAGGACTAAACCAGAGCTGAACCAGGACTAAACCAGGACTATAACAGGACTAACCTCAGACTGATTCCAGGACTGAAGAGGAGGACTAAACCAGAACTGAACTAGGACTAAAACAGGACTCACTGTCAGGACGGGCTCGAAGGTGACGCAGGAGAAAGGAGCGGCTCTGCTCCACACCTCATGGAGGTAAGAGCGGCTGTCGCCGATCGCTCTTTATGGACCCTGTTGCTCAGGCTCATGGTCCTGATTTCAGCAACTATTTGCGGGTACAAGACCCGGTGCAAGACTCTGCTACAGCGCGTAACTTCTACCTTCCTTCAGCGTGTCCAGAAGTCCAACTTTTTGTGTGATGGTTGCATCGTCCTCTGTCTTTTGTGTGTGAGCGCAGGTGCCTTTGTTGGTGCAGTACATTTCGTCGACGTTGTGGATTTTGTCGGAGAGAAAACTTGCAGACATACAGCATTTCAGAAGCACACTGATACAGATTGAACATTTATTTAAATTTGGCAGCTGAACATATTCTGTACTGTACTGTACAGTAGACAGGAGTCCCTAAGCCAATCAGGACACAGCGGGAGGAACGCAATACGTGTTCATACACTAAAAACAAAAGGCAAAAATTGCACACAAAAAAAATTCTAAAAATCAGCAAAACAGCGAGACCGCGAAAAGTGAATCGTGTTAGAAGCGAGGGACGACTGTAAACCAGGTCTAAACCAGAAGTGACCCAGGTCTAAACCAGGTCTAAACAGCGGTTAGAAGGTCTGTCGGCCGCGTCTCTGGCGTTTCTGCTGTGATTTCACTTTGATTTTAGCGAATTTCTATGAAGAAAAACCCACCACTTCAATCCAGGTTAAAAAAGCATTGTAACGCGCGTTACTCACATTTGTACCGAGTAAAATATTAAATTTTTCCCCCTGTAATGCCTTACATTACTGCGTTACAGCAAAAATCAACGCATTACTGTAATACATTACTTTTATAATACATTACTCCCAACACTGTTCTTTATACAGTGATAAGGACGCATGTTTTTCAGTGCAAAAAAATGACCAAAATTTAAAAACAAAGAAACTTAAACCCCGCTTTTATTTATTTATTTTTCGAACTCAGAAGTTGCAAATGTTGATAAGGCTTTAAATGTCACTGGCCGTAGTGCATGTTTTGTTATTGTTGTTTTCTTTTAGTGTTGACAGCGTTGAAATGTATTTATATTTAACCTTATATTTAATCAGTATTGTTTTGTTGCCATGGTGACGCAAAGTGATTTTTCCCTCTGTGAGTCGCGGTGAAAACTAGAGCAGCCCTTGAATGTGCTGTGACTGATGGTTTTAAGAAGTGCCACTGACACGAATAGGCCACTGTAAGCACCTCCAGTTTAGCTGCATATTACGAGCGGCTCTGAGGTCACACAACATAATGAAATAAATCTACCTCTCCTCTCTTCTCTCCTCTTTCTCCTCTCCTCCTCTTTTTTTTCTCTACTCTTCTCTTCTACTCTCCTCTCCTCCTCTCATCTCCGGTCTCCTCTTCTACTCTGTTATCTCCTCTCTTCTCTCCTCTTTCTCCTCTCTTCCTCTTTTCCTCTCATCTCTTCTCTCCTCTCCTCCTCTCCTCTTCTACTCTCCTTTTCTCTCCTCTTTCTCCTCTCTCTTCTTCTCCCACTCCTCTCTTTCTCTCTGTCTCTCTGTCCTCTTTCTCCTCTGCTCCTCGTTTCCTCTCCTCTGTTCTCTCCTCTCTCTTCTTTCCTCCTCTCCTTCTCTCATCTCCCCTCTCCTTTTCTCTCCATCTGTTTCTCTCGCTCCTCTCTTTCTCTCTCCTCTTTCTCGTCTCCTCCTCTCCTCTCTTCTCTCCTCCTCTTTCTATCTCCTTCTCTCTCTTCCCCTCTCTCCTCTCCTTCTTCTCTCCTTCTTCTCTTCCTCCTCTTTGTCTCGTCTCCTTTCCTCCTCTCATCTTCTTTCTCTCTTCTCTTCTCTCCCGCCCCCTCTCTTCCCTTCTCCTTTCTATTCTTCTCCTCCTCTGCCCTCTCCTCTCTCTATTCTCCTCTCTCTCTCTCTCTCTCCTCTCCTCCTCTCATCTCCGGTCTCCTCTTTACTCTGTTATCTCCTCTCTTCTCTCCTCTTTCTCCTCTCTTCCTCTTTTCTCTCTCTTCTCTCCTTCTCCTCTTCCTCCTGTTCTCTCCTCTCTCTCTCTCTACTCTTCTCTCGCTCTCCTCTCTCTTCTTCTCTCTCTCCTCTCATCTCCCCTCTCCTTTTCTCTCATCTGTCTCTCTCTCCTCTCTCTCTTCTCTCTTTCTCCGTCTCCTCTCTTCTCCTCTCTCTTCTCTCTCTTTCTCTCTTCTCTCTCTCTCTCTCTCTCTCTCCTCTCTCCTCTCTCCTCCTCTCCTCTCTTCTCTCCTCTCCTCCCTCTCTCCTCTCTCTTCTCCTCTCTCCTCTACTTCTCTCTCTCTCCTCTCTTCTCCTCCTTTCCTCTCTTCTCTTTCTTCTCTCTTCTCTTCTCTCTTCTCCTCTCTCTCCTCTCTTCTCCTCTCTTCTCTCCTTCTCCTCTCTCTCTCTCTCTCTACTCTCTCTGTTCTCTCCTCTCTCTTCTCTCCTCTCTCATCTCCCTCTCCTTTTCTCTCCTCTCTTTCCTCTCTCTTCTTCTCCTCTCTCTCTCTCTTCTCCTCTCCTCTGCTCCTCTTTCTTCTCCTCTCTTTTTCCTCTTTCTCTCCTTCTCTCCTCTCCTTCTCCCTCTCTCCCCTCTCCTTTTCTCTCCATCTGTTTCCTCGCTCCTCTCTTTCTCGTCTCCTCCTCTCCTCTCTCTCCTCTTTATTCCTCTCTTCTCTTTCCTCTCTCTCTCTCCTCTCTCCTCTTTCTCCTCTCCTCTCTTACTCTCCCTCTTCTCTCCTCCTCTTTTCTCGTCTCCTTTCCTCCTCTCATCTTCTTTCTCTCTTCTCTTCTCTCTCTCTCCCTTCTCCTTTCTTCTTCTCCTCCTCTGCCTCTCTCTCTCTATTCTCCTCTCCTCCTCTTTTTTTCTCTACTCTTCTTCTCTTCTACTCTCCTCTCCTCCTCTCATCTCCGGTCTCCTCTTCTACTCTGTTATCTCCTCTCTTCTCTCTCCTCTCTTCCTCTTTTCCTCTCTTCTCTTCTCTCCTCTCCTCTTCTACTCTCCTGTTATCTCCTCTCGCTTCTCTCCTCCTCTCATCTCCCCTCTCCTTTTCTCTCCTCTTTCTCCTCTCTCTTCTTCTCCCACTCCTCTCTTTCTCTCTGTCCTCTTTCTCCTCTGCTCCTCTTTTCCTCTCCTCTGTTCTCTCCTCTCCCTTCTTTCCTCCTCTCCTTCTCTCATCTCCCCTCTCCTTTTCTCTCCATCTGTTTCTCTCGCTCCTCTCTTTCTCTCTCCTCTTTCTCGTCTCCTCCTCTCCTCTCTCCTCTTCTCTCCTCTTTCTCCTCTCCTTCTTCTCTCCCTCTTCTCTTCCTCCTCTTTGCCTCGTCTCCTTTCCTCCTCTCATCTTCTTTCTCTCTTCTCTTCTCTCCCGCCCTCTCTTCCCTTCTCCTTTCTATTCTTCTCCTCCTCTGCCCTCTCCTCTCTCTATTCTCCTCTCCTCCTCTCATCTCCGGTCTCCTCTTCTACTCTGTTATCTCCTCTCTTCTCTCCTCTTTCTCCTCTCTTCCTCTTTTCCTCTCTTCTCTTCGCTCCTCTCCTCCTCTCCTCTTCTACTCTCCTGTTCTCTCCTCTCGCTTCTCTCCTCCTCTCATCTCCCCTCTCCTTTTCTCTCCTCTTTCTCCTCTCTCTTCTTCCCGCTCCTCTCTTTCTCTCTGTCCTCTCTGTCCTCTTTCACCTCTTTGTCTCGTCTCCTCTCCTTCTCTCATCTCCCCTCTCCTTTTCTCTCCATCTGTTTCTCTCGCTCCTCTCTTCTCTCTCTCCTCTTTCTCGTCTCCTCCTCTCCTCTCCTCTCTTTCTCTCCTCCCTTTCTCTCTCCTCCTCTCCCTCTCCTCTCTTTCTCTCTCTCCTCTTTCTCGTCTCCTCCTCTCCTCTCTCCTCTTTCTCCTCTCCTTCTTCTCTCCCTCTTCTCTTCCTCGTCTCCTTTCCTCCTCTCATCTTCTTTCTCTCTTCTCTTCTCTTCTCTCCCGCCCCCTCTCTTCCCTTCTCCTTTCTATTCTTCTCCTCCTCTGCCCTCTCCTCTCTCTATTCTCCTCTCCTCCTCTCATCTCCCCTCTCTCTCTTCTGTCCTCCTCTTTCTCTCTCTCGTCTGTCTCCTATACCTTGTCTCCTTTCCTCCTCTCTCCTCTCCCTCTGCTCTTTTCTTCTCTCTCTCTCTTCTCCTCTCCCTCTCTCCCTTCACTTTCTCCTCTCCTCTTTTCGTCCTCGTCTGTTCAAAAGTCTAGGGCAGCTCATAATAAACTTTAAAGAGACATTTTGGTCTTTTCAGAGTCTTTTATGTAAACGTGTCCATTACTCCTCCGTGTTTTCATTGGCTCATAAACACTCGACTGTCACCTGTGCTCTCTCTCTCTCTCTCTCTCTCCTCTTTCTCTCTCCTCTTTCTCTCTCTCTTCATCCCTTTCTCTCTCTGTCTTGTTTGCCTCCTCTCTCGCTCGCTCTTTCCATGCACTTGTTCGCTCACACCTCCTTCCTCCCTCTCTTCTTTCTAGCTTTTCAACTCTCTCTTGCTCTCTGTTCCTTTTCTCTCACCCCTACTCTCTCTCTCTCTTTCTCTCTGCTCTCAGCTTTTCTTTCTACTCCTTTTCCTTCTCTTGACCTTCTTCTTTCCCTGTCCTTCCTCTCTCTCTCTCTCTCTTTTATCCCTTTCTTTTACTCTCCCTCTCACTTTCTTTTAATCTCCTTCTTCCCTCTCTTCTTTCTAGCGTTTCGTCTCCCTCTCTTGCTCTCTATTCCCTTTCTCTCACATCCCCAATCTCTCATTCTTTCTCTCTCTCCCCCCTTTCTCTTTTTTTCTCTTCTCTCAGCTTTTCTCTCCACTCCTTTTCCTTCTTTTGATGTTCTTCTTTTCCCCGTCCTTCCTCTTTCTTTCTCTCTTTCTCTCTCCTCTTTCTCTCTCTCTTTATCCCTTTTTCTCTCCTGCTCTTCTCTGCCCTCTCTCTCTCTCTCTTTCCATGCACTTGTTCACTTCTTCCCTCTCTTCTTTCTATCTTTTCGTCTCCCTCTCTTGCTCTCTATTCCTTTTCTCTCACCCCACACTCTCTCTTTCTCTCTCTCTCTCTCTCTTTCTTTCTTTCTCTCTGCTCTCAGCTTTTCTCTCCACTCCTTTTCCTTCTCTTGACGTTCTTCTTTCCTCGTCCTTCTTCTATCTCTCTTTCACTCTTCTTCTCTCTCTCTTTACCTCCCTATCCACTCTGACTTTCTCTCTTCTCACCTCAATCCCTCTTTTCCCCTCTTTTCATGCACTTGTTCGCTCACACCTCCTTCTTCCCTCTCTTCTTTCTAGCTTTTCGTCTCCCTCTCTTGCTCTCTATTCCCTTTCCTCACGCCCCATCTCTCTCTCTCTCTCTCTCTCTCTCTCCTCCCTCTCGCTTTTTTTCTCTCTGCTCTCAGCTTTTCTCTCCACTATTTTCCTTCTCTTGACGTTCTTCTTTCCCCGTCTTCCTCTCTCTCTCTTTCTTTCTCTCTCTCTTTATCCCTTTCTCTCTCTCCCTCCTTTGCTCTTCTCTGCCCTCTCTCTCACTTTTTCTGTGCACTTGTTTGCCCACACCTCCTTCTTCCCTCTCTTCTTTCTATCTTTTCATCTCCTTCTCTTGCTCTCTGTTCCCTTTCTCTCACCCCACACTCTCTCTTTCTTTCGTTCTCTCTCTTTCCCCCGCTCTCTTTTTTTCTCTCTGCTCTCAGCTTTTCTCTCCACTCTCTGTCCTTCTCTTGAGGTTCTTCTTTCCCTGTTCTTCCTCTCTTTCTCTTTCTCTTTCTCTCTCTCTTTACCCCTTTCTCTCTCTCCTCTGCCCTCTTTTTCTCACTTTTTCCATGCACTTGTTTGCTCACACCTCCTTCTTCCCTCTCTTCTTTCTATCTTTTCATCTCCCTCTCCTGCTCTGTATTCCCTTTCTCTTATCCCTACTCTGTCTTTCTTTCTCTCTTTCTCGCTCTCTTTTTTCTCTCTGCTCTCAGCTTTTCTCTCTATTCCTTTTCCTTCTCTTGACGTTCTTCTTTCCTCGTCCTTCTTCTATCTCTCTTTCACTCTTCTACTCTCTCTCTTTACCTCCCTGTCCACTTTGACTTTCTCTCTTCTCACACCTCCTTCTTCCCTCTCTTCGTTCTATCTTTTCATCTCCCTCTCCTGCTCTCTATTCCCTTTCTCTCACCCCCATCTCTCTCTCTTTCTGTCTCTCTCCTCCCTCTCGCTTTTTTCTCTCTGCTCTCAGCTTTTCTCTCTACTCCTTTTCCTTCTCTTGACGTTCTTCTTTCCTCGTCCTTCTTCTATCTCTCTTTCACTCTTCTCCTCTCTCTCTCTTTACCTCCCTGTCCACTTTGACTTTCTCTCTTCTCACCTCAATCCCTCTTTTCCCTCTTTTCATGCACTTGTTTGCTCACACCTCCTTCTTCCCTCTCTTCTTTCTAGCGTTTCGTCTCCCTCTCTTGCTCTCTATTCCCTTTCTCTCACACCCCCAATCTCTCATTCTTTCTCTCTCTCTCCCCCCTTTCTCTTTTTTCTCTTCTCTCAGCTTTTCTCTCCACTCCTTTCCCTTCTTTTGATGTTCTTCTTTTCCCCGTCCTTCCTCTATCTCTCTCCCTTTTCCCACCCTTTCTCTCTTTCGCTCTTGTCTTCCACGCTCTTTCTCCTCTCTCTCTCTCTCTCTCTTTCCATGCACTTGTTCACTCACACCTCCTTCTTCCCTCTCTTCTTTCTATCTTTTCATCTCCCTCTCTTGCTCTCTATTCCCTTTCTCTTATCCCTACTCTGTCTTTCTTTTTCTCTTTCTCTCTCCCTCTCTCTCTTTTTTCTCTCTGCTCTCAGCTTTTCTCTCCACTCCTTTTCCTTCTCTTGACGTTCTTCTTTCCTTGTCCTTCTTCCATCTCTCTTTCACTCTTCTACTCTCTCTCTTTACCTCCCTATCCACTCTGACTCTCTCTCTTCTCACCTCAATCCCTCTTTTCCCTCTTTTCATGCACTTGTTCGCTCACACCTCCTTCTTCCCTCTCTTCTTTCTACCTTTTCGTCTCCCTCTCTTGCTCTCTATTCCCTTTCCTCACGCCCCATCTCTCTCTCTCTCTCTCTCTCTCTCTCTCCTCTCCCTCTCGCTTTTTTTCTTTCTGCTCTCAGCTTTTCTCTCCACTATTTTCCTTCTCTTGACGTTCTTCTTTCCCCGTCTTCCTCTCTCTCTCTTTCTCTCTCCTCTTTCTCTCTCTTTATCCCTTTCTCTCTCTCCCTCCTTTGCTCTTCTCTGCCCTCTCTCTCACTTTTTCTGTGCACTTGTTTGCCCACACCTCCTTCTTCCCTCTCTTCTTTCTATCTTTTCATCTCCTTCTCTTGCTCTCTGTTCCCTTTCTCTCACCCCACACTCTCTCTTTCTTTCGTTCTCTCTCTTTCCCCCGCTCTCTTTTTTTCTCTCTGCTCTCAGCTTTTCTCTCCACTCTCTGTCCTTCTCTTGAGGTTCTTCTTTCCCTGTTCTTCCTCTCTTTCTCTTTCTCTTTCTCTCTCTCTTTACCCCTTTCTCTCTCTCCTCTGCCCTCTTTTTCTCACTTTTTCCATACACTTGTTCGCTCACACTTCCTTCTTCCCTCTCTTCTTTCTATCTTTTCATCTCCCTCTCTTGCTCTCTATTCCCTTTCTCTTATCCCTACTCTGTCTTTCTTTTTCTCTTTCTCTCTCCCTCTCTCTCTTTTTTCTCTCTGCTTTCAGCTTTTCTCTCTATTCCTTTTCCTTCTCTTGACGTTCTTCTTTCCCCGTCCTTCTTCTATCTCTCTTTCACTCTTCTCCTCTCTCTCTCTTTACCTCCCTATCCACTTTGACTTTCTCTCTTCTCACCCTCAATTCCTCTTTTCCGCTTACTGTCCTTTCTTTCCTTCTGTTCTCTCCATTCCCCCTTCTCCCTCTCTCTCTCTCTCTTCTTACCCTCTATTTAACTCCCTCTTTTCCCACCCTTTCTCTCTTTCGCTCTTGTCTTCCACGCTCTTTCTCCCTTTTTCTCTGCCCTCTCTCTCTCTCTCTGTCTTTCCATGCACTTGTTTGCTCACACCTCCTTCCTCCCTCTCTTCTTTCTAGCTTTTCATTTCCCGCTCTTCCTCCCTATTCCCTTTCTCTCACCCCTACTCTCTCTTTTTTTCTCTCTTTCTCTCTGCTTTCAGCTTTTCTTTCCACTCTCTGTCCTTCTCTCTCTCTTTTTACCCCCTATCCTCTCTCTTCTCACCTCAGTCCCTTTTTTCCACTTACTGTTCTTTCTTTCCTTCTGTTCTCTCCATTCCTCCCTCTCCCTTCTCTCTCTCTTTACCCTCTATTTAACCTCCTCTTTCCCCTCCTTTCTTGCCTTTCTCTCTCTCTTTCTATTCTCCGTCTTTATTACATTTCCATTCCTTTTCTTTCTTTTCTCTCCGTCTTCCTCTCTTACTTGTACAACTCTGCCTCTCTCTCTTTTCCTTCTCTCCTCCCTTCTACCTCTCCTCTCTCCACTTCCTCCCTTTCTCTCTTTATTTCCTCCCTCTTCCTCTCTTCCTCCTCCTGCTCTTTTCTCTCTTTCTTTTCCCTCGTCCTCCCTCTGCGCCCGAGAGAGAGGACGCCCGACTTTGTAAACGAGGACGTGCTCTTCCCTCTACACCTCCTCCTCTCTCTCCGCCTCATCCCTCCATCCTCTTTATTTGTTTCACTTCGCCGTCGCGTCGCACTTGACCCGTTTCGCTCGTCCTCCCGTTGCCAGATCTGCCCCACTTTTCCCTCCCGTTTGATTCATTTATCCCGTTCTCGCGCGCACGTCTTCCAAATATTCCTTGTCGTTTTTTTTTTTGTTTTTTTTAGCGAGGACGGCCCCTCTGATTCGCAGCATATGTCTCCTCAAATGTCTCTTTCGTTTCCGCCGTTCGGAGTTTCGTCGCTTGCCAAAACTATTTCCTTGTTGTTTGCGGTTTTGTTGCCACACCTTCTGTTCTTTTCTAAGTACTTCGGAGGTGTAAAGTGAAGCCATTTGCGAGTTTGCTCATTTAGGCCTAATTAACCCACACAAATCACCACGGTAGCAATTCCCTCTCGACTTCTCACTCCATCCCCAACGGCGAAAAGAAAGAAAGAAAAAAGAAAAAAGAAAATTGGCTGATATACTGTATGTTTCACGGGCTTTTTCTGATCTATAATGATTTATAATGTTGTTTTCTGATCACAAACAGATCTAAAGTTGTGTTTTACGTGTTTAGGATGAGTTCTTTTGTCGAATAGAAAACACTCTGTTCCACCTTGTGATGTCATGCGGTGATACAGGACGTGCTCCATAAATCTGTGTATCATTCGTTCATGAGTTTTTCAAAATAAAAACAAAAACAAGAAACTGAAAAATCAGCTATATTTTCTAACAGCTGATTCTCTGTTTCCGTGACTTAAACTGTGATTCTGGACTTTTGTGTCACATATGGACTGAACCAGGTCTAAACCAGTCTCAGTTCCTCTTGTCCGATCTGGTCCCAGTCTCAGTCCTGGTCTGTCCCGGTCTCAGTCCTGGTCTGGTCCCGGTCTCAGTCCTGGTCTGGTCCCAGTCTCAGTCCTGGTCTGGTCCCGGTCTCAGTCCTGGTCTGGTCCCGGTCTCAGTCCCGGTCTGGTCCCGATCTCAGTCCTGGTCTGGTCCCGGTCTCAGTCCCGGTCTGGTCCTGGTCTCAATCCTCATCCCAGTCCTGGTCTACAGTCCCGGTCAAGTCCCGGTCTAGTCCCGTTCTAATCCCGGTCTCAGTCCTGGTTCAGTCCGGTCTCGGTCCTGGTCTCTGGTCCGGTGTGGTCCCACCTCAGCCCCTTCTCAGTCCAGTCTCAGTCCTGTCAGTCTCAGTCCTGTTTCAGTCCTGTTCAGTCCTGTTCAGTCCTGTTCAGTCCTGGTTCAGTCCTGTTTCAGTCCTGGTTCAGTCCTGTTTCAGTCCTGGTTTAGTCCAGATTTTAGTCACGTAAACACGAAACGACCGTTATCCGTTTTTTTCCTGTATTCATTTAAACACAAAATTAAAAAACGAAAAAACAAATAATTATCTGTTGTTGTTTTTTTCATTTTGGTTTTGGAGACAAATAAGGAAGAAAATTTATTTTTTCATTTTGTTATTTTTGTTTTATTTTGAAAAACAAATAAACGAACGACACACGGATTTCCACACACCTTCACTAGAATCTGGAAGTTTTGATACTAGTTTTAGTATGAATTATTATAAAATTTTCGATAATATTGATTAATCTTTATTATTCAAGACGTCAAACCATTTTGGTACAAACGAAAAAAATAAAAAAAAATCCTGCTTGAGCTTCACAGTTCTCAAACCCAGAAGCTTTTTGGACTTTTTTCTTTTATTAAGCCGTTTTAGATCAATATTGCGATTTGAAAAGCCCAAAAACACAACGTAATGATCCATTGGCAGTGTTGGGAAGGTGACTTTTAAAATGTAATCCCCTACAGATTACAGATTACACACCCCAAAATGTAGTTTGTAACGTAATCCATTAAATTACTTAAAGTGAGTAATGTAATCTGAATACTTTGATTACTTGACATTGTTATGCTTTTTAAAGTGACATGAATGTACCAACCACATCCTGAAAATTCATGTTTGTTCTCTTCAAATTGTCTGTTGAGCCCAAGTCTCCATGAAAAGGCTTTTGTTTGCTGTAGAAAAGCAAAGACGAAGATGTTTTGTCTACAAAAAGAAAACAAAAAGACCAGTCTTTCCTTAAACATATTAAAAATATTATTGATAGAGAAATTATTTCTATATGAGATCAACTTTTAATTATGTCCACCTACTGTTAGGTGTCATATTGTTTAGTCCCGGTTCAGTCCTGGTTTTAGTCCTGGTTTAGTCCTGGTTTAGTTCTGGTTTAGTTCTGGTTTTAGTCCTGGTTTAGACCTGGTTTAGTTCTGGTTTAGTTCTGGTTTTAGTCCTGGTTTAGTCCTGGTTTTAGTCCTGGTTTAGTCCTGGTTTAGTCCTGGTTTAGTCCTGGTTTAGACCTGGTTTAGTTCTGGTTTTAGTCCTGGTTTTAGTCCTGGTTTAGACCTGGTTTAGTTCTGGTTTAGTTCTGGTTTTAGTCCTGGTTTAGTCCTGGTTTTAGTCCTGGTTTAGTCCTGTTAGTCCTGTTTTCCTGTTTTAGTCCTGGTTTAGTCCTGGTTTAGTCCTGGTTTAGTCCTGGTTTAGTCCTGGGTTTAGTCCTGGTTTAGTCCTGGTTTTAGTCCTGTTTAGTCCTGTTTAGTCCTGGTTTAGTCCTGGTTTAGTCCTGGTTTAGTCCTGGTTTAGTCCTGGTTTTAGTCCTGGTTTATCCTGGTTTTAGTCCTGGTTTAGACCTGGTTTAGCCTGGTTTAGTTCCTGGTTTTAGTCCTGGTTTAGTCCTGGTTTAGTTCCTGGTTTAGCCTGGTTTAGACCTGGTTTAGTCCTGGTTTAGACCTGGTTTAGTCTGGTTTTAGTCCTGGTTTAGTCTGGTTTTAGTCCTGGTTTAGTCCTGGTTTAGTCCTGGGTTTAGTCCTGGTTTTAGTCCTGGTTTAGTCCTGGTTTTAGTCCTGAATTTAGTCCTGGTTTAGACCTGGTTTGTCCTGGTTTAGACCTGGTTTAGACTGGTCCTGGTTTAGACCTGGTGAACCTGGTTTAGTCCTGGTTTAGCCCAAAATGTGAAAACAGGAAAATCCCTCCGTGTAATCCATTTATTTCAACAAAGTAACTGTAATCCAATTACCACTCACTGAAACAGTAACTGTAACTGAATACAGTTACTCATAATTTGTACTCTGATTACATAACGCCGGTACATGTAATCTGTTACTCCCCGACACTGTCCACTGGTGTCGTAGATTCTGAGTATTTACCAGACAAAAGCACAATACGTCTTGTTTAATTGTCGATCGTCTGCGTGAGCTGTTGTAACGTCGCCGTGGTGATTAGGGCCCATTAAAGCACACAGGCCTCCCCCGGGCCACGTCAGCCGCAGACGACGACACGCTGGCTCCGAAGCTGTGAACTTTTGGCTCTTCTGTTTGTGTTTGAAAAGAACAGATTGGGAAAGAAAGCATCAGACTGTGGGAAATGACTGAAGAACGACTCGCGTGATTTTAGACCGATGATGGTTTTTAGAGCCGTATAACAAAACATCTTCATCTCCACAAACGACATCCTGAGCTCGATAGAAAAGACACAGATTGTACCGTAACAAAAACGTCAAAATACTTCCCTTTACGGCACTTTGAAAACTCCTTATTGATCATTCTACCTCTAAGGGTGGGATGTTCAGCTGTTGCCATGGTGACACGAAGAGCAGGCTTTCTCCGTGCTGTAAAAAAATGTTTGCGTTGTGTTCAGATTTGTTGAAAGGCGCCGTGTTTTTTTATGATTTTTACTGTTTTAAAAATGTGAAAAACAAAACTCGTCCATTTGAAACGGTTTGCAGTTTAGTCCAAAGTTATTTCTCACTTACCAAATGCTTTCAGGGCGTCTTTATTATTCACCACGATGAGTTTTTAAACGCTTTTCGCCACTTTCGGAGGACAGAGCGGAGTTTGTTGTGAAGTTAACAACAACTACCAACTATTGTGAGTTTACTGAATTACATGAAAAAATGTGGGCACTTTAAATACTAGGCTTGGGCAGTCTGCAGGGCTGAAGGATTTAAGGAAAATATGAAATTGCAATTTTTCTAATTTTGTTTAAGGCCCGTTTACGTACATGGGTATTTTTAAAACAGAGACATTTCTCGTTCACTCCAAACTTTCTTTCTGCTGCTCGATCACAGTTTTCGGCTAAATATTTCGCTATTTGCAGCTTGTAATCTGCAAAATATGATTTTCTTTTTGGGGCATTTGTGTTCAGTCTTCTCAGTTGCCAATATAAGATTGTTTAAATTAAACAGAAGTAATGTTGCGATCGACTGACATGATACAGACAGGACAGAGGCTCTTTCTGCAGGAGACATGCGCAGTAGAGTGAAGTGACAGTGGTACAGGAGGAACAGGAGCAGCAGATACTGACACACAAGACTAGAGCCTCTCGCAACTGTCAGTGTGAAAATGTTAGTATATAAGTCGCAGGAAACACTCAAACCATGAAAAAAAAGTGTGACTTAGGCTGCGTTCAGACTGCAGCCTGAAGTGACCCAAATCCAGTTTTTTAGCCCCTATGTTCTTGTATCTGATCTTTTAATGACAGTCTGAACCACACAGATCTGATTTTTTCAAATGTGACCCAGGACACTTGGATATGTGCTCCTAAAACCGATACATATCTGATCTTTTGACATGCGACTTCAGTCTGAACGGCCAAAGCGCATTCATCCACCTACACGTTATCAACAAGCCACAAACGTCACTATTCTGCGCTGAAGAAGGCGAAAATTGTTAATGAACTCCGTGTCACTGAAGCGAAGCACATCACCACTCACCACTGTTGGCTACGTCTGCGTATCCACATGTTCCTTTCAACGGACTGAACCACGAAACACCACGGCCAAAAACCTCGTCCTTCTCAATCTCCTCCTTAAAACAAGTAAGTTGTTCATGTTCTGGCTCCGGTACGAGAGGAACTTTAAAATCTCCAGGTGCTCAATGCTCGCGTCCATGTTTGGACAGTGATCACGCTCGCTGCCACTGACGTCGTCGTGTCTCCAGTGCACATGTGGGACACTTTCGGGCCGTTTAATGTTCACACTGGAGTCACATACAAGTCGCATCTAATTGGAAATGTGAACGACCTCGCAAAAACATCGGATTTCACAAAAAAATCTGAATTGAGCGTTAAGTCCTGCAGTCTGAACGTAGCCTTATAGTCCTAAAAATACAGTAATTGCCTCAAGACCTCGTGAGCTGCTTATCAATAACAGTTCTTATTGGCTAAGACCTATTTTGCTCAAATACATGGGGAGAAAAAAAAAAAAAATATATATATATATATATTTCGCTGTATTTGCTCTGTTTTGTGTATTTTTGAGCTGTTACTATGCCACATTTTTCCATATGCATGAATTATAATTACGGACATATTGTTTTTCTCTGCGTCTGCGATCTCTTCATCTCGTCTTTTCTTCTCATATTAAACCTGATCCCCGCCTGATGGGGTGACTTCATAAAACACACCGTTTGATGAAATTAGCATTTTCTTTTAGATCGCTTTCATTCATTCTATACGGCTATGGCTAATTACATGGTCTCGAAAGGACATAAACGACTCCTGACGGCTTTAACAGTATAATGACATTGCTTTTAATATCAATTCGCCAACACAGATGCACACAAGCATAATTGCGTTTTAGCTATAACACACCGATGCAAATACGATCACAATATTCTAGAGTCTTTAGCGTTTTATGAGATGGAGACAAGCAAAATTACCGGTGATAATCTGCTCATTTGGAGTGGTAGATTTCTATAATAATCCGAGTTAAATAACACGCTTGCTGCAGAACTTCATACGTTATTCAATTTCTTTTTCAAATCGTACTGCCAGCCTTAAAGAGCCCATATTACACTATTTTCTGGTCTCTTATGATGTTGTTTCTTCATCACCAACAGACCTGGACTTGTGTTTTGTTTCACTGACACATTTTTAACTCACAAATCCTGCGTATTTAATCTTCTCTCAGACAGAAAACACTGGATTTCATGTGGATATCATGCAATAATTTTGGATAACTTCAGTCCAGGAATTACTCATGTCTACTGAAAGATAAAAGGTAGATGTTAATTTGAAATCTACAGCTTCGTGACATCACAACGTGGAACAGAGCATTTTGAGCTTTGGGGATCTAGACAGACTAAGTTCAGACTGCAGGGTTTAACGCTCAATTCCGATTTTTTTGTGAAATCCGATGTTTTTGCGAGGTCGTTCACATTTCCAATTAAATGCGACTTGTATGTGACTCCAGTGTGAACATTAAACGACCCGAAAGTGTCCCGCATGCACACTGGAGACACGATGACGTCAACCGCAGCGAGCGTGATCAGTGTCCAAACATGGACACAGCATTGAGCACCTGGAGATTTTAAAGTTCCTCTCGTACTGGAGCAGAACATGAACAACTTACTTGTTTTAAGGAGATTGAGAGGAAGAAGGACGAGGTTTTTGGCCGTGGTGTTTTGTGGGACAGTCCGTTGAAATGAACGTGTGGATGTGGAGACGTGGCCAAGAGTGGTGAGTGGTGATGTGCTTCGCTTCAGTGACACGGAGTTCATTATCAATTTTCGCCGACTTCAGCGCAGAATAGTGACGTTTGTGGCTTGTTGATAACGTGTAGGTGGATGAATGCGCTTTGGCCGTACAGACTGAAGTCGCATGTCAAAAGATCAGATATGTATCGGTTTCAGGAGCACATATCCAAGTGTCCTGGGTTGCATTTAAAAAAATCGGATCTGTGTCGTTCAGACTGACATTAAAAGATCAGATACAGGAACATAGAAGCCAAAAAATCAGATTTGTGTCACTACAGGCTGCAGTCTGAACGTAGCCTAATTGTAATTATAAATGTTACTCAAACGTGTGAATGAAATAAAACACATCTCCTGGTATGTTTTTGATAAGATAACATCATTCTAACATGACTTAAAGGTTGTATGGAGGATTTTCTTTTAGTTTCAAATTGTCAATGAAAGTTTAAAATACCATTACAGAGACACAGCAGCCTTGTAATTATGATGACCAAAAAAAAAAAAAAAAAAGAATGAAAATCTATCAACTGTAGATGTAGTGAGGCCAGATAAACATCAGCCAATAGAAAACAAGGCTCCCTCTTTTTCTATTGGCTGTTAGGTTGTCAATCAAACTTCGTACATTTCTAGTGTAACTGACTCGCGTGGGGATTATGTAGTTTATGCGGCGGTTCTTAGAGGCTTTTTCAAACTGTAGCTTCCTCGTAGTTCGCACAAAGTTTGTTGCGATGGCGGACGAGAATCCACGACCAGTTCGCCGCAAAAGAAAGTCAGTTTTTTAGGTCGCTGAAAGAAGAAGAGGAGGGGAAAAGGAGCGAAGACAAACTGAGGTGATTCTTGGAGATTTCTTCCAGCGATTGCACGAATGAAGACGACAAAGGATCTAAAAACTGACGTGTAGGTCGCTAAATTACTTCTAGACAGGTCACTTCAACAGTAATTCTGAACTCGCACTGGCTGTAAACAAGTGTGATTTCTAGAGTAAGGAGGCGGGAGGAGGTGTTTCTACTGAGGAGCTGTGGAGGAGGAAGGTGCTGTCCTGCGTACACAACATTTGAAAAAGGACTGTCGCTGTATTTCTTTTCCCTTAAAAAATCCTCTATACAACCTTTAAATCTCACAAGAGTCAATATTACATAATATAAAACCTATAAAATGTTTGTGAACCCTCTAAACTTCAATATATTAACAATACAAATGTCTCAGTGCCAGACATATAAACAGACGGAGCTCTACAAAAACGCCCACTTTGTAGCCCTCAAGGTTCCTTAAGTAAAGTTTCTTATGCATTTTTACCATAGACAAAGAAAAATTCAAAGATTAAGGAGACAATAGGCTGAGCTAACAAACAGAAACTGTCAACAAGTAGGTGTGTTAGTTTCAGAGCAGTTTCAGTGTAGTTAGCTCCTCCCTTCAGACAGATATATGTGTCCCCCAGTGTCTGACCAGAACTGAGGAAGCAGCTTGGGTGAGTTGTGAAACGTATTCAACCAAAATAAATTTCTCCTTTTGTCATGGATTCTACTAGCCTGATTCATCAGCCGGTTTTACTTCGTTTCACTTTGTACAAACCATCTGACCTCGCAGCATTAGATTTCGTTCACTCAACAGTAGGCGGGTACTTTTTATCATTTAACCAATCGCTGGTATTTGGTCGTGACATATGTAATGCGCCGCTAACTTATATATTAAGCTTTTCCCAAATTCCGTAGGAAGAAGGGCAATAACGTCTTTCCCTTTGATAAAATTCAACAAACATTCTCTTTGTTCCGGCTTTAAATCCTCGATCTCAGGAATCGTTGCCAACACTGAATGTATGGCTCTTCGCTGATTGGCTGGTGCCCGAACTTGCACTTCCGGGGTTTTGTGAACCGTCTTTTGTATTTTGATTTTTGACCTCGTCGCTGGAGAGAAATGATATTTAGAGGAGGCACTAGGTGGCGCCAGCCTGGCTAGGATTCTATCTAAACGACTGAAGGATTTTACACACAAATAATACAAGTTAAACGATATCAGCTATGTAGCTATGTGGAAACCAATGTCCGTAGAGTAGTTTTCAGTCCAAAAAACACATTTTAAAAACTTACTCAAGGGAGACATCATTGCGTTGCCAGTTAAGTTCCACATTATGGCATTAAAATGAGAAATGATTTTAGAATTCTTAATTGCTATATGTATTAGTGTTGTCGTGATACTAACATTTCAAACTCAATTTCAACACTAAGGAATAGACTCGATACTCAATACCACAAAAAATAAATAAATAAAAATAAATAAATATTAAAATATGTATGCATGTATGTGTGTGTGTATATATATATATATATATATATATATAAATAAATAAAAATAAATGAAAAATGAATAAAAAAAAAATATAATATAAAATAAAAAATATATATATAATCAAATCAAATCTCCTTAGAATGTGATTTTCATCATCAAATCGTAGTACTTTCTTTGTGGTCCATGTGCATTATACTAGTTTATTTCAGGCCTGTCATGATAATTACTATATCGACTTATCGTTTGACAATATTCTTTTGGGGTCAATATTTATTAGGGCTGGATATCAGTCAGAAGTTGCCGATACGATACATAACGCGATTCAAAAGCCATGATACGATACATATCTCGATTTCGATTCGATTCAATACAATATATTTCAAATCCATTCAATAAAAAATAAAGGCTGTGATACCAGAAAAGTTACACAGTGCATCTTTCAATAAAATTATAGGTTTTGTGATTATTATTTGTCATCGCTTCCCTAATTACCCCACAACAACAACAACAACAACAACAACAACACTCTTCAACTTTTTTTTACATTTGAGTGTATGGGAGGAGTGAGGCCGGCGTTGGCGTTGGCTGAGCTCTGTGTATAAGCCTGTATAAAACCGAGCAGCCGTCTGAAACCTGCAATTATAAAACGCCTTGTTGCATATACAGACGTCTCCTGTTGACTTAACCAGTTCTCTGCAGTCGTGTTCAGCATAACACAACTGAAAATGTCACCATAACCTTGTCTGTGTTTGATCAGACGTTGTGTGTTTCAAGAGCAGGTCCGACTGTAGTTGTGTAGTCGTGTGGTTGTGTGGAGCAGTTTGGTCTGACTGTACTGATTTTATTATTTTTTTTAATGTATAATTTGTTATTTTTGAGGGAATGGATACCCGGCACATTAATAACAAAGTAGACATAACAAAATACAAGACTAACACGCACACAAAGAGAGAGAGAAAAAAAGGGCATGGGCGTGGTTGGGGGCACTGTGTGTAGTACAGAGTTGTATTTACATTTTAGGGCTGTCAAATCAAATTTACACTGACATATTTTCTGTTCCCTTATACGTATCCAGTGTTGGGAAGGTTACTTTTAAAATGTAATCCCCTACAGATTACAGATTACACACCCCAAAATGTAGTTTGTAACGTAATCCATTAAATTACTTAAAGTGAGTAACGTAATCTGATTACTTTGGATTACTTGATATTGTCATGTTTTTTTAAACGACATGAATGTAGCGACCACATCCTCAAAATTCTTGTTTGTTGTCTTCAAATGTCTGAGCCCAAGTCTCCATGAATAAACAACTGTTTACTGTAGAGAAACAAAGACCACGAGATCTTAATATAAGAGGTTTTGTCTGTTAAAAGACAATAACAAGATCAGCTTTTCCTTCACCAGATTCAAAAATATTATTGATAAAGAAATAATTTTTTATATGAGATCACCTTAAATTATGTCAACCTACTGTTAGGAGTCATGTTGTGTAGACCTGGTTTAGTCCTGGTTTAGTCCTGATTTTTAGACCTGGTTTACTCTTGATTTTAGACCTGGTTTAGACCAGGTCTAGACCAGGTCTTTAGTTCTGGTTTAGTTGTGGTTTAGTCCTAGTTTAAACCTGGTTCAGTCCTGCTTTAGTCCTGGATTAGTCCTAGTTTAGTCCTGGGTTAGTCCTGCTTTAGTCCTGGATTAGTTCTGGTTTAGTCCTGGTGTTAGTTCTGGTTTAGAGGCGCACAGGAGGAAGCGCGGTTTACGCGAGTAAACACAGTCCACACGCGGCGCACGAGACGTCGTGTCCGCGCTGTAACTACGGAAGGAGACGTGGTCCGCGGGTTCTCAGGTTGATGACGATGATGAATGTGTGTGTGTGTTGTGTGTGTGTGTGTGTGTGTGTTGTGTGTGTGTGTGTGTGTGTGTGTGTTTGTGTGTGTGTGTGTGTGTGTGTGTGTGTTTGTGTGTGTGTGTGTGTTGTGTGTGTGTGTGTGTGTGTGTGTGTGTGTGTTTGTGTGTGTTGTGTGTGTGTTGTGTGTATAGGACAGTAGTGCAGATATTATGAGTCTATGCAGGTTGTTTTCACCGGTGCCAGTAGCTCCTGTTTCACATTTAAGTTGTAGGCGATTTTATATTTGTTTTTTTTTATTTATCTCACATCGGGAGAAGAATTTCCAAGACACAAATGCGTTTTTACCAATGCACTGCTGCTTCCACTGTGTGACTGACACCGCCAACTTTAACATGACGTTTACATCGCTATTTATTGCGCGCGCAGGAAAATACCGCCTTGTAATCCACTTATTTCAGCAAAGTAACTGTAATCCAATTACCACTCATTGAAACAGTAACTGTAACTGAATACAGTTACTCATAATTTGTACTCTGATTACGTAACAGCGGTACATGTAATCTGTTACTCCCCAACACTGTACGTATCTTTTGTTTGTTTGTTTTTGGCAACCTCAAAACGCACTTACACTTACAAAACATTATACAAGCATTTACATACACATATATTTTGACATCGTCCAACAACATATTATTCTATTTTACGATGCTTTGTCCATCAGCATAGAAATTAAATTAAGTCTTTATACCAACTGTCTATGTCAAAGCGCTTATATTTACATTCCTTCCAGTTCATCATAATAATACGTTTAGCTGATAAAAAAAAAAAACAGTGATCTAATTTTTGGGATGAAAGGTCTTGAGTTCTTATTCCAACCAAGCACAGCAACGGGCATGGAGAGATCTGCACATCAAACATACAAGACAGCCGATCAATTACAGTGTTCCAGTATAGTTTCACTTGAGGGCAATGATACAGCATGCGTACGAGTGTGCCCTCTGCCCCACAACCGTGCCAACAAAGTCTGGATAATTCATTCATAGTGGAGATGTTGTATACGGGAGTGAGGTCTGGCTGTATGTGTGGTTGTGTAGATGTGTTTTGTAAGAGCAGCTCTGACTGTAGTTGTGTAGTTGTGTAGTTGTGTGGAGCAGTGTATAAAGCAGTGAGGTCTGACTGTAGTTGGCGAACAATGGCGAACCGTGGACCTAGACCCTGGGCCTTCACTAGAATCAATTGCTATCATGACATCATTTATTTAAGACAAACAAACAAACAAACAAACCAAAAAAACTACATGAAGCGAATCACACATTCACTTACTTCATATATTTGATTAATAATCATTAGCTGCTGTTCAACAACTACAGATGGATGGATCCGTGGGCTCTACAGGCTCAGAGCCTCCGCAGGTTCCGAGTTCCACAGACTCCGAGATCTGGCCTGGCCGCTGGCTCCGAGCTCTGGTTCTCGGGTGTTTCTCTTCTTGTCCTTCTTTCAGACTCCTCCGAGGTGTCCAAATACAGGCTGCCAGTGTGTTTTTTGATGCTGGGGTCTCTCTTATACATGCTATCACAGCCCGGAAGATGTCGTGATATGATCCCGCCCATAACTCAATGAAATATGATTGGCTAAACCAGACATGTCAAACTCAGGTCCGGGGGCCAAATTTTGCCCGCGATACCATTATAGATGGCCGCGAGATCATATCAAATATGTATTAGAGCTGCCCGCCAGCTACAGATAGACTATAGAGGCATTATTTATTTAGAATTGTGTTATTATTTTATATTTTGCTTGTTCTGGATTCATTGTTTAAGCAAAACTATTATTAAACATTTATTTTAATAAGAAAAGGTTTAACATTACATATCTCGAAAGAAGAGAAAACATGCAGATGTTGTTGAAATGTTTCCATAAATATTTAGTTTGGCCCATGACCCAGTTTTTTTATTTTGGCCCTTTGTGAATTTGAGTTTGACACCTCTGGGCTAAGACAACTGTCAATCTCCAACTCATCCCCACGTTGACTTGAATTGCACGAGCCTTCGTTCCAGCCACCGAAGACCCTGCAGGTGTTTCCTTTAGTTCAATACCTGCAGGGGGAGTCACTGATTTACCCAGACGCCACTGGAAGAAAAATTGTGATTGGTCCATTTCCATTCCATTATATTAACCCTTTGCTTCCCAAGAAATATTAGTCCATTAGTTATAACAAGGATCTAGAACAGGGGGTGGACAAACGTTTTAACTCGTGGGCCACAAAGGTGTTCTAAAATTTGACGGAAGGGCCGGACCAGGAGCAGATGGATGGAGTTTTTGGGTAAACCGCCTCATAAGAGAAAGAAATATCCCATGTTATGGAACTATTCCATAATTGAAAATCATTACTAAGCATTACAAACAAAATATCTGTCTTTCAAATCCTACAGTATTTGATATTTATTGAAATGAGAATTATTATTATTATTATTCAAGTTCGGTGGGCCGGATTAAAAAGATTAAAGGGCCGTATATGGAAAATATGGATCTAGAAATTGTTACTAGTGAAGTGTTTATTACTCACTGAATTAAAAAGTAGGACAAAAATGTGTTCAGTATATTTTTGTTGTGTGATCGTGCGGTCGTACAGTTGTGTGGTTGTGTGCTCGTGTGGTTGTGCGGTTGTGTGGAGCGCGTGGGGACAGTGGAGATGTTGCATAAGGCAGTGTAGTGGAGTGTGAAAGGAAACAGGTGGCTTCTGTTCCTGCCTCCTCCCCATTCAGTCTGTTCTGTGCTGAGAGAGACACAGACTTTGCTGTCGGATTCAGGCTTTGTGCATAATGTTCACAGAATAAGAGATGTGTGTGTTTAAGGTAATGACAATGTGATAATGCTGAAAAATATAATATGATTATTGTGTAAGAAGAAGTGCTACATATACACTATTTTATTTAATTAATTAACCTGAAAATATCACTGCAAACTTGTCCAAGAATAAAAACAGTGTAATTAATTTGTGGCATAGGATACTAATAGACACGCTGATGAAGATGAGTATTTTTCTGGGCGTAAGATGGCAGATGGTGTAGATCAGTGGTCTCTAAACTTTTTAATCCAGAGAGCCACTTTGACAAAATGAAAATGTCACTGAGCTACACCCGTTATCACTCGCAAGAAATATAGCCGATTCCACAGTGACAGCGAGTCTCAGAGGGGCTACAGTGTGATTCTTTTAACCTTTGTCAGTTTCTTAGTGCAAAAAGTTAGAGATCTGAAGTTTACATGTATAAGGTAAGATAATAATGTGATTAATCAGATTCCACAAAATGTTTGTTTATAAAAGAAAAACAGATGTTTATATAACTGTATTAAGTTATTAGTATTAGTAATAGTGTATGAATTAAAGGGTGAAGGCAGCAGTGTCAAACTCAAATTCACAGAGGCCAAAATTAAAAACTGGGACTAAGTTGTGGGCCACATAAAATTTTTATTGAAAAATTTCAACAACATCTGCATGTTTTCTCTTCTTTTGAGATATGTAACGTTAAACCTTTTCTTATTAAAATACATGTTTAATAATAGTTTTAAATTAAACAATGAATCCAGAACAAGCAGAATAAAATAATAACAACATTTTAAATAAATAATGTCTCTATAGTCTATCTGTAGCCCGCGTGCAGCTCTAATGCATATTTGATATGATCTCACAGGCCAAATATAATTATATCGTGGGCCAAATCTGGCCCCTGGGCCTGAGTTTGACATTTCTGTGTTAGGGTGCTAAGCCTGAATCATTCTTGATAAATTATTAGTTAATTATGAAATAGATCTTTGTTCATTTCATTTCATTTTCATATCATTTTTTATTTGTTTCATTCCTGTAAGATGAATATAAAATAATTATGTTTCATGCATCAATGTGAATGAAAAGGAGCAGAAACAAGTATAGACTTGTAATATCTGTCCTTTTCACACACAGAAAAGTTCCAACTTAATGTATAAACTCAGCAGCTACATTTATAAGCAACTTATTTAAGTGACATACACAAAATTAACGACTTATTCATGAACACAAAAGGACAATTACTCTGCCATCTCAAACTTTTTAGCATATTATATTTGACATTTCTTTTAAACACTTGAATAGATTTTGAAGCTTTGAGTTTTTCGTTTAGACTGTTCCATAGGTTAACATCTTTGATTGAAACATTTTTACAACGACAAACAAACAACAAACAACAACTTTGATTTGCTTTTGTACAGTTTTTAAAATATGAAGTTCTACCAATTTGTTGAATTTCAATTTGGGTTTGCTGATGATTCTTTCATCTTTTTTCTGTAAAAGGAAAATTGGACTGGCATAAGTTTCACAAGCTCTTCATCCTTTATTAACGCAAAAGTGAAGTTATTATAAAGTATTACCAAATTCTCTTTTGAACAGAACCAATACATTTTTACTGTAATAAATATATGTTGATATGTGGATCAGGATAATCCAAAATATACCGAGATGTGATTTTTGTCAATATCCTCTAACCATAGATCGTACAGGGTCGTCCGCTTTCCCTCCATACGTTTGCAGCCTTGTGTCTGGGTGCATGTCTGGAGCTGCATTTGTTACAGAGCAGGTTCCGCTTGGTTTAGAAACAATTAAAACAAGCCACAGGAGCTGGGAAAGATCGCTCTACAAATGTCACACAATTAACAACACAAACTGACTGCACAACTACTCTCCTCCCTCTCCCAAACTCCGGCGATCTGTCTATTTCATCTGCCTTTCTTTCCTGATTTACGGCACAGAAATGAACCTTTTCTGAATAGATTTAGAACGATCTTGAGCTGTATCAGAACAAATATAAGAGAACATAGACGAATATACGCCCCTGGACCACTGAGGGATTACACAGATATAAAACCACCTCGGAATATCAAAGAAAATACTACGAATTAATGTTGAAAGTGACATTCTACCGTCTAAATGAGAGTGTTTTTAAATATCATTCTGGTATCTAAATCGGAACAGAGTCTATTCCTTAGTATCGAAATCTAGTTTGATTTTTTATCTTGACGACACTCCTCTCTTGTTCCCTAAAGACCAGTTTTCTCTCCAAAGAGTTCTGGAAAAAGAGCAGATATAAATTAAACACTGACAGCTGAGAGACCTACTTAAAGTGGCTGTACTCATTTTTTCCCTCATGCACTTGAGCAAAATTTGTCTTGTCCCAGTACAGATATATTGTATAAGCTGCTCTTGAGGTCAAAATGAGACTGTTGTGTGCTGTTTGCATGGAATTATAAACCTCTGTATTGTTCGTGAAAGAGGAAGTGCACTGTTAGCATGCTAGTAGCTGTTAGTATTACTGTGACGGCAAAACTGTGGCTTCTGGAAGTTGTGAAAAGTGCTTATAAACTTGTTTTGGTGAATGGTTAGGATGCTCAGGATGCATAGGAAAACTGAGGAATAACTTTGAACTAGTTGTGTTTTTCATGTTTTTAAGTGCTATTGTGCTACTTAAAGGGCCCATCTCATGCAAAATCAACTTTTCAGAGCTTTCTACCTTCTAAGAGTGACGTGTGGGCCTTGTATATGTCGCCCAAGTGGTTTTTAGATTGATTCAGCTTTTTTTTTTTTTAGCAAATTGCAGCGTATTTCTGTTCCCTCCCATGTGACAACGAACTAAAGCTGCTACAACGATGACGCGGCAGATACACCTATGACGTGTATGATGTAGCGTTTCACCTAAACAAAAGCGACAGCATAAGCTCATTGTTCTACACTGCAGTGAACACGATATATTAAGTTTATCTACTAGTGTTTATTAAAACTTTACCAATCAGTAATGTTCAGCTGATGTCGTCGCGGTGCTTGAGCTTCGTGCTCCTCAAAGTCCTCGTCTGATTCTGGGTCCAACACATGCGGCTGAACGAGCTGTATCTCCATGATGAATAAAAGTTTATTCCTACCACTATCAGGGTGCACGTCTGTCTCCCCCTCCCTCCCTGAGATGGCGGAGGAAGGGCGGCTCACTCAGAGCCTACGTCACGTTTGGAGGGCGGAGCCTGTGCTTTCTCAGGACGGGCGGGGGGAGGAGCAATAATCGGTCTTTTATAGTTCCTGGTCTGTGACGCCTCCAAGAAATCAGTAAGATTTCATAACTATTGTGTAATGGATGTTCCAAAACCCAAATTGTGCTTGTACATGTGCAGAAGATACAATGTGAAAAAGAGTTATTTTGCATGAGATGGGCACTTTAATGGTACACTATGAAACTTTTCTGGCTTTGTCGGTCGCTTGTTTGTCTCCATGGAGATGCTATTTCTTTGTCTGGGATGTCCCACAGAATGGCATCAAACATTTTCTTTTATTCCATGTTGTTTTATTGCTCAAAGATACCTCTGAAAACATGCATTTTTAGTTAGGGATGTAACAATAACATAAATATCGTAATATCGTATCGTCAAAGTTCTCACAATAATATCGCGGAGCATCACAATATATAAAATTTCTACAGTGCAGTGGCTCCCGCTTTAACTACGCCCCCTCCGAAGCACATTTCTTATGTTTTTAAGATCTTAAAAATCCATTACAGTGCATTTAAATTGTGTTTTTCTTTTCTTGTTTTGTTTTACAGACCAACCCTCCAGGCCGGTGGTCAGGAGCAGGCAACAACAGCAACAGCAGCAGCAGCCTGGGCCCAAGGGAGCGAAGAGCGGCGCGAGCTACGGCGCCACCACACGCCGGGGACCACGTTAACCAGCACGCGCCTCACCACCCTCCGCACGGGCGCACCAACACTGCCAGAGAAGAGCGCCACCACCAGGCCCCTCCCTCCACCCGCCACCACGCCGCCAACGCCGCCCTCCTCGCGTCGACGTTCCCCCCGTCGCAGCCGTCTCGCGGTCGGCAGTTCGAGGTGGTGTCTTCCTCGGCGGAGTCTTTAACCCAAAGCGCCCCCCTTTCCGCAAAACGAGGAGACGCTCACCCCCCCGCCGTGTCCCAAATCCCCCGGGCGGTCGGCTCCAGCGCCTCCTCCAGTCTCCACAGTCTGAGCAGAGGCACCTTCTCGTCTTCTGACCCCAGCTCCCCGCCCCCGCCCACCCCGTCCTCCTCGTCCTCCTCGTCGTCCTCGTTCACGGGGCGGTTGGGACAGCCCCCTCGCGGTCCCCTCTCTTTGCACAGTTACAGTCGTAAAAATGTTTTCCTCCAACACTCGCTCCAGACGGCTGAACTGCAGGCCCTGACGCAGAGAGACAGCTGAGGGAGCGCCGGATCAGTCGTAGTTTCGCCAACCAGCGCTGACTTTAAAGGCGCACTGCGGAAATTTTCTGGGGGATCGTCCGTCAAATGTTTTTCTCCGTGGAGATTTTATTTCTTTGTCTGGAATGTTTCACAGTATGACATTAAACTTTTCTATTTTCACGGAGACCAAGCCAGACCAGATCTAGGCTCTCATTTATAAAAGTTTACAAAGAATTCTTCCTAAAAATGTATGTAGGGACAAAATACAAACTTCTACAAACTTCTACAAACTTCTACAAACTTCCACAAACTTCCACAAACTTCCACAAATCGTCCACAGTCCTTGTTTCTATTTCCTTCTGTCTCATCTCTGAAAGCCCAAAGTCCAAAGTTCAGAATTTTTGGGCCATGTTGTTTTTTTTTTATAGGTCACAAACTTAACGTGGGAAATCTGTGTGTCATTCGTTCATTAGTTTTTCAATATAAAAGCAAAAATAAGAAAATGAAAAAGCAACTGTTTTCTTCGTTATTTGTCTTCAAAACCAAAATGAAAAAACGGATAACGATTGTTTTTTTTTTCAGTTTTCAATTTTGTGTTTAAATGAAGAATGGAAAAAATGGGTAAAGGACGTTTCCTGTTTTCGTGACTTAAACTGCGATCCTGGACTTTTGCGCCACATAGGGACTGAACCAGGACTGAACCATGAGCCAGGACTAAAACAGGTCCGGGACCAGACCAGGACTGATACCAGGACCGAGACCAGGACTGAGACCAGCACCGAGACCAGGACCGAGACCAGGACTGAGACTGGAACTGTGACAGGGACCAGACCAGGACTGAGACCGGAACTGAGACCAGAACTGAGACCAGAACTGAGACCAGACCGGGACTGAAACCAAGACTGAGACCAGGACTAGACCAGGACTGAGACCGGGACCAGACCAAGACTGAGACTAAGACTGAGATCGGGACAAGATCAGGACTGAGACCGGGACCAGACCGCGACCAGACCGGGACTGAGACTTAGACTTAGACCGGGATTGAGACCGGGACTGAGACCGGAACTGAGATCGGGACCAGACCAGGACTGAGACCAAGAATGAAACTGGGAACAGACCAGGACTGAAAACAGTTTAGTCCTGTTTTAGTCCTGGTTCAGTCCAACATTTCAGTTTAAGTCACAGAAACAAGAAACGGTTATTATCTGTTTTTTTTTGTTTGTTTTTGTTTTCATTTTTCATTTAAACACAAAATCCAAAACTGACAAAAACAAATCATGATCTGAGACAAATAATGAAGAAAATAGTTTTTTTTTTTTTTTTCATTTTCTTATTTTTGGTTTTATTTTAAAAAACAAATGAACGAACGATACACGGATTGTGGAAAGTCACATACGAAACACTTTATAATTTTCTAGGTATTTTTGATCAGTAAATGTTTGCATCTATAACTGAATAAACTTAAGGTAAAACTGTTTAATGTCATACTGTGGAACATTCCAGACAGAGCAACGACATATCCATAGAAAAAAGACAAGCAGGTGACGGACCCCCAGACTGAAAATCTCCGCAGTTCACCTTCAAACGTCAAGTGAAAAGTGCTGCTCATTGTGTCTAATGCTGTCGGCCTCATGCGTAAACAATCACACGTAAAGAGGAGAGTCAAGACTGTAAAAAAACAAATACTTTATCTGTATTAGAATCACTTTTGCAATTGAAAATAACCGTCTTGCGTAGTTAATTTGGGATATTTTAGATCTAATTACTCACGGGGCATAGATTGTTGGGTTTTGTGCTGTGTGGTTTCAGTACTTTATTTTCCCTCGATTCAAACCAAACTGTTGAAAATATAAATTACAAAAATTGATTTCAACCATTCAGAAGCACCCTGGTAATTACAGAGCTCAGGATTGTGTCATCAGCGTAACAAATCACAAATCGTCTAATAATTAAATGGAGCACTTAGCAGGGCTGCTTCGTGTAATTGAATTGTTTTCGCTCATGGATGTTGTGCCTGCTTACAGTACACTATGTAACTTTTCTGGCTTTGTCGGTTGCTTCTTTGTCTCCGTGGAGATGCTGTTACTTAGTCTGGGATGTTCGACAGTACGGCATCAAACGTTTTCTCTTATTCCATGTGATTACTGCTCAAAAACGCCTCAGAAAACATGCATTCTTATTCAGGGATTTAACAATAACCGAAATATCGTGATATCGTATCGTCAAAGTTCTCGTGGACCATCACAATATATCGAATTACAACAGTGTTTCCCGCAGCGCTTGACAATAAGTGGCCCACGACATGAGTACGTCCCTTCGAAACACGTAAATCCTCGCAATATTTTCAGTTGTCGCACAAAAAAAAAAAAAAAAAAAAAAAAACACAGACGGAACTACATAGACCATGATCCTTTGCTCCATTTCAGTGCAGATTACATGAAGAAATAACAGTTCTAACACTTTTAAATCTTAGTTCTTTGGGTTAAGTCTTGTCAAGGCATTTTAAAAGTTTTGTCCGTAGCTTCTACAAAATATCGCAATAAATATCGTACCGTGTAATGTACATCGTGAAAATATTGTACGAAGAGATTAGGATATTGTTACATCCCTAGTAGGGGTGTAACGATATCCAAGTCTTACGATACGATATCGTCACGGTATGAACCGCACGGTACGATATTTATTGCGATATCGTGGGAAAGCTCACGATATGGTGTGGAGGTTCACGATTAGCGACGTAACGATATCCAAATCTCTCAGTTTTATTGATATTTTATCGATATACATCTCACGGTACGATATTTATTGCGATATTTTGTGGTATATGCAGCTTTTTCCTCTTAAAATGCCTTGACAAGACTTAATCCAAAGAGCTAAGACGTAAAAGTGCTTAGAACTGTTATTTCTTCTTGTAGTCTGCACTGAAATGGAGCAAAGGATCATGGTCTATGTAGTTCCCTCTGTCTTTTTTTTTTTTTTTTTTTACTATTGCTGCACCATAACTCTTCATTTAAGTATCGAGACTTGTAATTCGATATATTGTGATGGTCCACGATATTATTGTGAGAACTTTGACGATACGGTATCACGATATTTTGGTTATAGTTACATCCCTAAACCCTAATCGCGAGCCTCCCCACCACATCACGATATCGCAATAAATATCGTACTGCGAGGTTCATACCGCGGTGATATCGTATCGTGAGACTTGGATACCGTCACACCCTTATTCTTAGTGTATAACTGTATCGCCTCTTCATAGATCTGACCTGTTTCGTGATCTAGTGAAGTCGCCTGCTTTTTCACGTTCGTGTAGATATGCTCAAGGTCATAGTGTGGAACATTCCAGACCAAGTAATGTAAGAAATCTCCTTGGAGACGGTCAAAAGTCACATAGTGCGTCTGTAAATACATCAAACAGACAGCTATTCTCAACCCGTATGATTTGAAACACTTTTTTTTTTTTTTTTTTAACAGTGCGCTCTCCTCTTTGCCCTCTTAAACGTAGATTTATTTGAAAGTGCGCGAGTCTGTTTGCACCAAATGGCTCTCACCCGTCGATCTGAGCTCCCGCCTCTTTGTCACGCTGACAGTTTGGATGTGCTTACGCCCACACACACACACACACACACACACACACACAAAGGGCACACTCCAGTCACACACACACACAACTCCGAAATATACTGATACAACGCCTCTGGGACTACTGCACAATCTACGCCAAACAGACAGATTAAAGGGCCTAGATTACACATAATTGACTCCTGTGAGCTTTTCGCCGTGTTATAATGTTGTTATCTCCTCAGAAACACACCTGGAGTCGTGTTTTGTTTCATTCACACGTGTTTGAATAATCTTGCGTTATTGGGCGGTCTACATCTCCAAAGCTCAAAAATGCTCTGTTCCACCTTGTGATGTCGGTAACACTTTATAATAACTACACCGTATTTAACCTTAATAAAGCATGAACAAAGGCTTAATTAATAATGAACAAAGATTTAATTAATAATGATTCACGCTTAGTAACTACTTAATTACTACCTTAATTCGCACTTGGACTTAATTTGCCTGTGCTGTAAATAGTTATTCATAATTATTTCATACTTAATTACTCATGAACTAACCATTTGAGCATTTATTAATCGTTAATAAGCTATGAGAGAATGATTTACTAATAATGTAATGCAATGATCATTCAGGCAGGTGTTATCTGTTAGTTAAGTCTTTTTGAGAGCTTTTCTAAAGTGAAGACTAATTATCCTTTATTAAAAATTTACTAAGCATGAATCATTATTAATTAAATCTTTGTTTATTATTAATCAAGTCTTTGTTCATGCTTTATTAAGGCTAAGTAAGGTGTAGTTATTATAAAGTGTTACCGTGATGTCATTAGTGGTTTAAAATCAACAACACATTTTAGGCTTAAGGCTTGATTTATACGTTTTTGTTTTCA